>NW_022145740.1:2622876-2833723 GCF_002938485.1 Sitophilus oryzae
GGGAGATGTTAAAAAAGATATGAGTCAATTTGACAATGTTGATTTGACAACATAGTTAGAATATTTTTAAATTCTGAAAAGTAATATCCTTATCAATGCTTGTATTTGATTTCAAAGATAATAAATTTTTCAGCATTATATGAAATGTTTGCCAATTTTCGCTATTCTTATTATGGTATGTCTAATGAACCGATTTTTAATCCTGAAAAATTCAAAGAGATTCCACCAATAAATCAAAGGAAAGCTCAACGTGGTTCGTAGTAATGGTAGGATAGAATTTGAAAGCAAACAGTGGCAATTAAAAAGGGACACATCTGCTTTAAATGTTCTTATTTTTTTTACATGGAAACAATAGTTGAAGTTACAATCCTTTAACAAAGATTGTTAAACAATTATACCGACTTTACCCCCACTCTGTCTTAAATTATTTAGATTTAATATAATAATATAGGTAACACAAAGCTGTCGTTAGTAAATATGTCATCACAACGCTTCAACTGAGCATACACACCACAATTTATTTTTAAACATACAAAAATTGAAAGATGTAGAAACAAAAAAAAAAAAGTTATTAAAAAGTTTAGCGAACTAAAAATATGAGGTTCATTGTGGATAACAGGATTAAAGATGAGACACATTTTTACCTAAGAACTTGCAGCCCTTTGTTGGGACATAGATCTCACATTCAATATGTCTATATTAAGAACCCTGTTCCATTAGATCTAATATATAACAGAATGTCACAGACAGGCAGTATGGCTAATGAAAAATCATCATTGTATCAACTGGAAAGAAGGATTTACACCTCACCACTATTTTTCGACTATTGAAAAATTCCACTGGAAGCAAGACCTGGAAGTGGAATTTGTTTATGTTTAAAGGAAGGCTGAAAAAACAAGAATTTGTAAAGGAAATATTCAAACAGTGATTGAAATTAGTACGAACAACCCTCTTTGCCCATGAAGTTCAAAAAGAGCTTGTTATCATTCTTAAGTCTACTTTGTATAGTGTGCAGTTATCAAATGTATTGTTTGTTTGATAATTTCTTCATGAATGAATAAAGAAATCTATATAATAATTAATTACATCTTATATATTGATTATTATTAAATAAGAATTAGTCATTTTAATATAAATTATCTGGGTTCTACTCACTAAATTTATTAGATGAATTATGGCTGTTTTATATTTTTTTTTTTTTTTTTTTTTTTTTTTTTTTTTTTTTTTTTTTTTTTTTTTTTTTTAATTAACTAAATTTATTTAAATAGTTATTTTTTTTTTTTTTTTTTTTATTTACTTAAAATGAAAAATCGAGAAATGAATCTAATATATTGATACATTTTCCCATAAATATTGGGCACAAGCAATGCATCACCGGCTTTCATTTTATTATTAAGAATCCCACGGTCATACTGAGTTAGATTCTTGTTTCCAAGTGTCTAAGTTTTGATAAGTTTCAATGAAATGATTTCTATAAAAAATTCTTGAACTGAATGCATCTACTGCAATAATAAGTTCAATATTCTCACTTGACATATTTCACTTTAAAACAAAATATAGTTTTTTAATATTTTGGAGTACGATATTGACGAAGAGGTCTATGTTTTCTTGATACTGTGCTTCCAACTTCTAAGGGTTGTGATAACTTGCCCTTAAATCTTCGCAGTAACTGATCTCTAGCGACATCCAAGTGGAACCTCTCGAACACCTTTAAAATTTCTATTATAACTTTGGAATTCTTCGTTAGTCTCAGGTATGGAACAATGTGTGTTAGTTCACTTGCAAAATATGTTTGTCCAAATGCACGCACAAATTCAAAAAGATTAAGCTGTTCTAGTAAATAATCAGCACAAAACTCAGTTATCCTATGACAATCTTGTTTGAGTGGAAAAAATAAATCTTTTTGATTAATTAAAACTATCTGATGAGAAACCGTCTGACGAAAAAAAGTATATTTTTGAATCAGCTTTCTAACAACAATAGCTATTTTTTTATTATTGTGCATTACTCTTGATGTGTAGAAGAGATTCACTTTATTATTACGAAATTTTACTATATGACTAGACACTAATATAGTGAGAACAAAGGTGAGTGGGGGTAAGCATAAATCTCTCTCTATCTGTCTCTCTCCCTATCTCTCTCTCTGTCTGTCTGTCTGTCTCTCTCTCTCTCTCTCTATCTGTCTGTCTGTCTGTCTCTGTCTCTGTCTCTCCTTCCTCCTCCAACCATCGATAATATCGAATTTTTACGTCCATATTGAGTGAACGCTCCCTTACGCTATTGTGTCATTTTAGTGCTTAATAGGGACATACTCCTCATTAAACTATACATATTCTCATTTCAAATGAGGAGTATGACCCTATTATTCACTACTACCGTGGAAACAACCAAGTCCTCTTAGCAACTGTTCGAACGATTAGGAACGACAAACAACCAAACCACAACAAATAGAGGTCTAGTGGGTTTTTGCCGTTAAGACTTGTGACTTGTGTGGTTCTTGCGGAATTACGGTATTTTTGATCGTATATGCAAGGGCTCATGGCTCAAGGCTACTTATAGCACTTTTCCCGAATTTGTATGGTAGGAACGTTATGACTAATAAATTACTGTCGGATAGCGCCATTAACTCATTTTACCCATTTTTTGACTAATGGGGTTTTTGCCAGAAACCCCTCAGTTGCAGAAACTTTTGTTTTTTATTTGAGAAACCGAACGAAAACTACGCTCATGACGACGTCATGGCAGATTTTATTGTATGTGTAAGAACATAATGTTTTTAAACAATCCTTATTTTTTAATGCTTAAATTTATACTTGGTTTGTCTTTATTGGAAATACACTTTTAATGTAAAGACTTATTATAGTTGATTGATTTAATAAAGGGGTTGAAAAATCTCTAATAGATAAACTAAATAGATTTGGGAAATCATTTAAAATGTTTGAAATTTAATTCTCCTACCAAAAACCGTCTTACTCGTTTTTTCAAAAAAAAATTTTGAAAAAACTTATACAAACGGAGATATTTCCACCACTGTGACCGAATCGGACTTTTGAGGGGTTAAATAGAAGATCATTATCTACACATTCCCGCCGAGATTGATTTAGTTACTAATTTTTTCCACCTCAACCTCCAGAATGACTGGGCTATAGGATCTAATGCAATATGGGCGCATTCAGTAAACACACCGGTTTTAACCGGTAAAGACCTACCGATAACTTTTCATTGAATTATTAAATTACCGATATGTAAATAAACCGGAAACAAAATACGGTAGGCTCTCAAGTGATCGGTGACCCCAACTGGTGAGTTACCATTGGCATTCACTTTAATTTTTCTGCACCGGTGGAGTAACCGGTGTGTTTACTGAATGCGCCCAATGATTCATATTTGTTGGAATCGAGATTTTTATTAACTTTTACGTCGTTGCTGTCACACGTATTGTTTTAAAATAACAATGTTTAGAAGTACATCTAATTATACAATATGGTAGCATTGTATTCTACCACGAATGCATGCATCTAAAAATAGTTTTATATTGGATATTGGAGTCCGTATTAAGTTGATTGTTGAAAGGTACAAAAAAAAATAAAAAAAAGCAAACAATATAAATAAATTAAACTTTATTTCAAATATGCATATAAAACAATAAAATAATAAAAATAAATATAATATACGAAATAAAATTATTTACAAGCAAACCATAATATGATTGAATGAAATGCAATAAAATAAGTAGGCACGTCAAAAAATTAAATTGATATAAAAAATTAATAAGTTTAAAGTAAAAGAGTTTATATGAAAATGAAGAGAGATAATTTTATATAAAGTGTGGTACATCTGAATATAGAACCTAGAAAATCCCATGTAAATTTTGAAAATGTCAAATATTTCCTCAGATAATTTTATGAAAAAGTTGTATTAGACTTTTTGTGAAGAGGCCTTAAAGTTGTACTTTCGTCTAGAATTTCGTATTTGGAATCGGCATTTAAATTAGCGATGGGAACTATCGAATGAATTAGACTATCGAATGGTTACTGAATGAATGATTTCAACTATCGAATGGTTTTATTCGAATAAAATCATTCATTCATTTGTATACTAAAGCATATGTGACAACCTCGCCGTGCGACTAAATGGTTATCCTTGAGCCACGACTATCGAATGCTTTTGATAAAAGAAATTTAGTATTCGTTTAATTTTTGTGTGCGTGAGTGCATTATTAGTTCTTCCAAATTTTTATAACTTCGCCTTATAAATACTGTGCTGTTTTTGCGTTTATTAAAATATTTAAAATACTGAAATAGTAGTTTTTTTAATTGACGATTGTGTGCGTGTGCTGGTGGTCAAAATTTTTCCGAAAATTTGTGTGATTTTCCGTAGCCCGATCTTTCAATTATTTTATTTTATATGGTATATGGTCTATTTTTTAATGAAAAATTTTTAGAAGTAGCAATTTTTAAGAGAGATGAGATGAACTTAGAATTAATTTTAAAAATACATATTTGTATTTTAGATGTTTTAATAATATTAATTAGTTGAACTTAATAATCTTATTTAAGTAATGTGGTTAAGTAAATGGGGTTATCGAACTCAAACTATGGGATGAGAAAATTAAGTTGAAAGTTTTACACGTGCCAATTTAAAAAAAAAAGTTAACGATGTTTGTATTTTGTTTATGCTAATTCTCTTACGTGTAGTTTTTTGCGAAGAAATATTTCATTTATTTTTTAAAGTAAATGCCAGTAAAAGTAAATATAATTTTTAAATAATAATATAAAGTACCTAATATAAATAATTTTGATTTCTAATTTTTTATTTATATTTTCCTTCCATTACACTGCATGCTTAGAAAATTAATAAATGTTTATATATCGACTCTACGAAGGAAATGCAATGTTGAAAAACAGTTCTGGTAAGAGTTCTGAGTAGCACCCCAAAAGTTCTATAAGATGTACTATTTGATTTCTTAAAAATACCAATAATTAAAAATTTCATTGGTGCCCGACTCTATAGATAGACATAAAAATCGACACTACGAAGGAAATGCAATGTTGAAAAACAGTTCTGGTTAGAGTTCTGTGAGATTCTTTGATATTTATATGAAAAACAAGAGAATACAAATAGTACGAATGCAAAGTTACATGTATTTATTAGCTTCAAATTTATATAAAATATAATTTAATCTCAAAAGGGGCAAAATAATTAAATCACAAATTTAACCTTACAAAAATACGTACGTTCTTACCAAGAACGCTTTGTATAGTACCTTTCTATACTTCTATATTCTATTTATAACGACTCAATATTTTATAAACCCATGGTATTTTTAGACGCAGCCTTTCTGTAATAAATTCTCTGGCTTTGTTTTTATTAGGACGAATCGGCCAGTTCTTGAACAACTCGCTCTTGTATTTTGTTTGGGTGTCGAGTTACACATACACCAGATAACGATATCCAGTGTGACAAAACTAACCTAACTAACGGAGGAAAAAATTAATATATCATGTTACATAAATATTCATTTAATCAGTTTTATTGCCACGTAATTTAGAATCAATCAGAGCCAACCAAATTTTCGATATAGTAAGTTTTATAGATGCAAAGTAATTCCATCTTTTTATAAAATTTCTGTTATTAAAAACTCTAGTCTGACTATTACTTTGCTATTACTCAATATTATGTTTTGCTCTTAAAGTCAACCTCTATGAGACCTATTTTGAGAAAAAAGAAAAATGCATTCTTCATAAAAATATTGGTTTGTTCTAAAATGGTTAATTCTGTTTATACTTTTGCTAATTGCCATACCGTTTTAAAGAAATTTAAAGAAAACATGAAAATATGGTTGAAAAACCCTAAAAATCAAAACGCGTTTCTGTGGTAATATAATTTCATCTTCATTCTTTGATTGTGATTGATAGAATTTTAATTAAAGCCATATTTTTTGCTGTTTTGAAATGTTAAAGAAGCACAAATCTTTTTTAGTACAATACTACGAAGTGTGACATTTTAAAAGAGCAAAAAATATGACGTTAATCAAAATTTATAATAACCATCCATCAAAGAATTTAGTCGAAGTTATAGTATTTATCATAGAAATGCCTTTTGATTTTTAGGACTTTAGGATCAAATCAAATAATACTTCCATGTTTTTTTTTAATTTTTTCTAAAACGGTATGGAAATTTGGAAAAGTATGAACGGGATTAACCATTTAAGAACAAGTAAAACTTTTTATGAAAAATGCATTTTCCTCAAATCCGACATACTGCATAACGTCGGGAGTAAATGAAATTTTTAAATATTAATATTTAAAAAAAATCAATTGGCACAACTTATAGAACTTTTGGGGTGCTATTCAGAACTCTAGCCAGAACTGTTTTTCAACATTGCATTTCCTTCGTAAAGCAGATTTTTATGTTTATCTATAGGGTCGGGCATCAATGAAATTTTTAATTATGGGTATTTTTAAAAAATCAAATAGTACATCTTATAGAACTTTTGGGGTGCTATTCAGAACTCTAACCAGAACTGTTTTTCAACATTGCATTTTCTCCGTAAAGTCGATTTTTATGTCTATCTATAGAGTCGTGCATCAATGAAATTTTTAATTATGGGTATTTTTAAAAAATCAAATAGTACATCTTATAGAACTTTGGGGTGCTCCGTAAAGTCGATTTTTATGTCTATCTATAGAGTCGTGCATCAATGAAATTTTTAATTATGGGTATTTTTAAAAAATCAAATAGTACATCTTATAGAACTTTTTTGGGGTGCTATTCAGAACTCTAACCAGAACTGTTTTCAACATTGCATTTCCTTCGTAAAGTCGATTTTTATGTCTATCTATAGAGTCGAGCATCAATGAAATTTTTAATTATTGGTATTTTTAAAAAATCAAATAGTACATCTTATAGAACTTTTGGGGTGCTATTCAGAACTGTTTTTCAACATTGCATTTCCTTCGTAAAGTCGATTTTTATGTCTATCTATAGAGTCGGGCATCAATGAAATTTTTAATTATTGGTATTTTTAAAAAAATCAAATAGTACATCTTATAGAACTTTTGGGGTGCTATTCAGAACTGTTTTTCAACATTGCATTTCCTTCGTAAAGTCGATTTTTATGTCTATCTATAGAGTCGTGAATCAATGAAATTTTTAATTATGGGTATTTTTAAAAAATCAAATAGTACATCTTATAGAACTTTTGGGGTGCTATTCAGAACTCTAACCAGAACTGTTTTTCAACATTGCATTTCCTCCGTAAAGTCGATTTTTATGTCTATCTATAGAGTCGTGCATCAATGAAATTTTTAATTATGGGTATTTTTAAAAAATCAAATAGTAAATCTTATAGAACTTTTGGGGTGCTATTCAGAACTCTAACCAGAACTGTTTTTCAACATTGCATTTCCTTCGTAAAGTCGATTTTTATGTCTATCTATAGAGTCGTGCATCAATGAAATTTTTAATTATTGGTATTTTTAAAAAATCAAATAGTACATCTTATAGAACTTTTGGGGTGCTATTCAGAACTCTAACCAGAACTGTTTTTCAACATTGCATTTCCTTCGTAGAGTCGATTTTTATGTCTATCTATAGAGTCGTGCATCAATTAAATTTTTAATTATTGGTATTTTTTAAAAATCAAATAGTACATCTTATAGAACTTTTGGGGTGCTATTCAGAACTCTATTCAGAACTATTCTTTAAATCATTTTTTACCTAGAAAATCGATTTAAACTGCGCAGGCTGCCATTTTATTTTTGTTCATAACTTGGTTAATACAATAGAACTATTTTGATCAATAGTCAGGAACTATAGAACTCTTGGTCTAGAATATATTTCCACTATCAGAACTGTTCCAGAATAAAAAAAGGTGCTACGTGAAGTTGGCACCCCCCTGTCATATCTCCCGAAATTAACCAGAACTATTTTTCTAACTTATCAAGAACTATAGAACTATTGTAAATCTATCCAGAACTCTCAAATTCCAGTTCATTTTTTGAAAAAAAGGGTGCCAACTTCACACGAGTGACATACTATCCCTAACTAACTAAACCCAAACAATAATATTCTTTGCTAATATCAACTAATACCAATATCTGGTAACAGCGCCCTTCATAATGTATTTTCTGTGTAAATACTAGCACCTCAATAAAAACAAATAATGTGTCCTTATCTTTATATGACTCCGCAAAAAATCAAAGATGCCGGCTTCTTTCATAGCATTGCCACCGACCGCTGTCGGGTTTCTCGGAAAGAAACCTACGACGCCGGGCGACAACTAAAATCCAGTTAATATTTTATTTTAATCGATCTTGACGAATAAATGAATTTCATAAATGAATGAATTTTATAAATGAATGGTTTTTGCTGCCGAATTACTAGAATACAATATTTCAAGGCAGATGACGCATCTATTCGATAATTTTTATTCGAATAGTTTTCAACGAATGTTTTCTTACTAGCTATCGAATTATTCGAATGAATTGCAACTATCGAATGTTTCGATAGTATTCATTCGATAGTTCCCACTACTAATTTAAATGTTATTTGCAAAAATCTACCTTTAAATTACTAAAATTTTATAGTAAGGCGCCGAGAAGGCTACAATTAAAATGCGAGCAAAAATGTGATTTTGATATTGTTAAATTCGATGTCACATTTTGTTTACCTACGAAAATTTGAAGGTACCAAATATAGAGTAATTTTGTATAAAATACGAGTTTCACAATTTCCCAAAAAGTTACAAATAAGTTAGTTAAATGGCATTTTATTAGAAATAGTATCCCTGCTGTGTTAGATATGTGCGGAGCTCAGTCTCCGGATAGACATTTCCGAATATAATTTAACAGTTTGAAGAATAATCCAGAGATTTGAAACAAAGCAACTGCAAGTGTGAAGATAAAAATAATAAACAGGGAGGAAAACAATGTCCTAATGTTGAAGAAAATAAAAACACTAGTTCTCGTCTGCTCGGTAGGAAACTTTCACGTAGTAAAAGACGATATCACTATTCTTTGGACACTTACGAAGAAACTAAGAAACTGGGCGAACTTTCGGCGGATTGTTGTCCTGAACATTCCCTTATAGTTACAGAATGTTTACAGGATGCGTCCAAAGGAAGTATAATTGTGCTATATTACACCATTAATTGATCAGAGACCTGGCAGGTATATTATGGTCATTGGCTGTGAATAGGGGATTACTGAACATTTTATTAATTAGATGAAGTTTTGTGCCATCTATACACGTTTCAGTATACTTGCGCAAGTCTAGACTTGCTAGAGTTAAGAAAGCTCACTACAACCGAGCAATTTACAGGTTTTCGGCGCACCGATATGATTTGGATGTACAGTCGACAGCACAAGCAAGAGATGTCTCTGAAATTAACACCAGCGTGGGAAGGACCGTACATTGTGGTTAGAAGATTAAAGGATGTTAAGTATTGGATTGTCATGTACAAAACATGCCAGGTAAATTCGGACATATGGAAACCCTATTCCAAGAGGACATCAAAATAACCAATGAAAAGTTTTCTACAAACTATAGAGGGTAGAGGTAAGCATTTTTAAAAGTATATCGGTAAGGAGAATTATCTTCGTGTTTGGAAAAGTAGTCATGAAAGAGGGTACAATTAAAATAGCGCTACTATAGCAAAAGTTCTACATTTGAAGAAGGAAGGCGCCTAGAAAGAAATCGGATAAAACTGTTATTTAATCATTAGTGTGTTATAAGTAGTTTATCATAATTATGGTCACGTAATAAATTAGTTCAAGAAGAACTAGTTATAATAATTAATAACATTCAATATGTGTATAATAAGATAAAACATACATCTATAACACCCTTTGTCAGATCATTTGCAGTACAAACAAACTCTAATAAAGTATAGCAAATAGGCATGGGTTATTAGTTATAGATGATAAAAATAGTATCAGATGTGATATGATATTCGACGACAAAATTTTTACTGTGTCAACCTCTATGTGTCATCTATCAAAAACTTTACATACAATTTGATAAAAATTAATATTAAGTATATTATAATTTTATAAAACTCTAGAAAATTGCAGTGTTAAATTAGGGGATGTCCATTAAATGTATTCTCTTTTAACTTTAGATGAATTAAATTTTATACATATTTATTTTTAACTACCTGAACTCTTTCAACTACCTAAAATACATATTACATTAAGTTTGCTACTAAGCAGGTACCTAGATATAAATAGATATGAAATGTGATTAATAATTTACTAGCGTCATCGCAAAAATACTGAATATTTATCTAACTTGCCCCGAATATGAGAAGAATTAAAATAATTATTAATCTATGCAAAATAAAAATGTTCAATAACTTGTAATTTACCTCCTAATGAGAGCAAATCATCCATGACATTGCTTTGGGCTACAGCTGGAGCCGTAGTCGCTGATGTTAAATTATCTTCAGCAAACAAGTCTAATATTGCTCCAGATTTAAAGTTTTGTTTTTCTGATTCCTCTTCACTCAAAAATGGATTTGTACTTGTCAAACCTGGAGAACCTACATGAGCTCTATATTCATTCAAAGCAGCTTCTTCTTCTGCTACCGCAGCTTGCTTAAAAGTATCATCCATGGCTGATCCAAAAGCAGAACTTGTATTTGATAATACCGACATTCCTGATTTTAAATTTTTTTGGTTTGCAGCTGCAGTTGGTGTGTTACCTTCTAATGAAGCAAGATGCTGTTCTAATGCATCTAAAAGACTATTTGGGGCTTTAGTAAGATCAGGAATATCCCCTTTATCTATACCAATATTTTCTGCTACTTTTAAAAATTCTCCTACTCTATCCATTCTAATAAGAAATTTTTTGTATAAATCTAATGCATCTCTGCATTGTTTTTTATTTAATTCAAAATATTTTTCTAATAAGTTAATTATGCCATCATTATAGCAAGCAAATAAACGTATTAAATCTCTAAATAATAGCATAAAACACATATTTATAACACCATTTGTCAGATCATTTGCAGTACAATCAAATTCTAACAAAGCATCTAACTGGTTTTGTAATATTGGTAGAGTTTTGAGTAAATTTTCTGCATCCATTGTACGTAAAGTACCTTCTTCTCTTCCACGCTTTACTTTACAAAAATCAAAGGCAACAGCTCGATATGATAATGCCTTTTCATTAAGATACTTAGCATACCTTCTAATAAAAGGGGACATGTCATAGCCCGTCCTTGCGCCAACGGCGCTTTGTACACCAGTCTTATCTACAAAATTTGAGAGGTGAAAGGACACATTACTAGAAGCTAAATACTGTGTAAATCTTTCATTTCCATAGCACATCAAATGATGAGTAGTTATCAATGATTTGAAAACAACTACCCAGCTTGTATTTTGAGATCTTTCAATTAATAAATTGGCCATTTGGGGTATAGAAACATTAGGTTCATTTGTGCAATGTACTAGGTAATCTAAATGCTTCTTTTTCGGACCCAACATTTCCTCGGTAGTTGCCTTGCATACAGATTTGGCGAGCCCCTGACCAGCTAAACTGTGTTTCGCAGCGAGAAGTCGGTCATTTATCGTTTGACCAGCCATTATAATCACGGTTGCACTATTTTTATTTTAATAGAATATATTTTATATATTAGCTTTAATACTAGATTATTAGAACAGTTTTAAACATAGGTTTTAAAGATTGACTGAACCGGCAAATCAATAATTTTTCCAATTGCGCCATCTCTTGAGATAGAAGAGCAGCATTTATAGGATTCTGCAAATCTCAATTTTAATTGAGATTTACAGAATCCTGCCTCTATTGTATGTTACCAAAGAGTTAATGTCATTATGCATTTGCATTTACCTATCTATGGTCATATAATTATTTTGTATGCTTGTCTGCTTATGTCAATTATTTTATGGCTTATATCAATTAGTTCTGTTACTTAGACAAGGAAAGAGAGGGGACAGCTAACACGCATATTATTCTTCAGTGAAAAATTTTTGAGGCCAAAATTTGATCGGTGGCCATACTTTGGTGACAAGATTTCGAGGTGACACCCGTGACACAAAGCGAATTTTTATGCTTTTTGTGAATACTGCTGTGGAATACTGTTTTGTTTTAAATTTATAAACTGTGTTGTTTAGTATGGTGAAATGTTCAGTGTATGGCTGCAAAGGCCGAAGGGAGAAAAAAGTGGCTGGAATTACATTTCACAGGTAAAAATCGACACACAACTTTTGTTATGTGGTCATAAAATGTAATTTTTTTCCATTATAGCAGTAAAAATATGTAAAATGCTTTTAATATGTCTTGTACCACATCCTAACAAAACTATTTTTAATAATTCCAAGTAGTATTTTTAATATCCTGTATTATAATTAATGTTTGAAACTATAAATAACGCTACTCAGCATGGATTTCTCCAGCGGCGTAGGGAATTATAATTAGAGAAATACAATTTCTGCAATAAACATTTTTTTACATATTTTACACGTAAAAAAATGTATAAAGTATTGTTATCAAATGGTAAAATAATTGTAAACTATAAAAAAAATGAAAAATTCTAGTGATAAAAAATTTATATGTATATAGTTGTTATATAAAACTTAAATTTACCTGCCAAGATTTGCTGGGGGTGGACAAACTTGTGGTGGGCTACTTGTTACTATATTTTTTTAAATATTCTTTCAAAAAATTTGCTAATTTAGGTGTATAATAACAGTTTCAGTAAGTAATTAATAAAAATTTAAAAATAAATAAAATAACACAAAAAGCTTCTAGAATTGTTTATTTTTTTTGGTGGAATATTAGAATATTCTTATGATTGAAGGTAACAAATATTAAAAATTGCATTATTCATTGAATCCGTACGCAACTGTGAAGGGAATTGGCTAGATTCATTGTTATACCGTACGATCGAAAAAAAAAACGACGTCCAGTTGGCTTGTAAATGACGATCGACAACATTCCCCATATAATTTTACATATAAAATGACAGCGATCTTCATTTCATAGCCATCGCTGACGCCGTCTTTTTTCGATGTCGTTTTGTATAGTTTTTGTCATTTTATATGTAGAATTATATGGGGAATGTCATTGATCGTAATTTACAAGCCAATTGGCCGTCGTTTTTTTTCGATCATACAGTATAATAATGAATCTAGCTAATCCCCTTCACACTTGCTTACGGATTCAATGAATAATGTAATTTTTAATATTAATTTGTGAAATTGTCATTTCCAAACAAACAAGACGCCGTTTTTTTCGATCATACGGTAATATGTATATATACATTTAAAACATATATATTTACATTACTTTTTATTTAATTATGCATTATACACACGTTAATAAATAAATAATTGTCTTGATAATCAGTCCACTGTGACTGTTAAATAAATTTTGCATTATCGACTGAGATATACTAATATTATAAAGATGAGACTATAAAATACAAAATTGTATATGCATTATTCAAAAATGAACGATATATTAGTTTACGTTTTAATAAATATTTTATACCGTCTAGGTACAAGCTAATTTCTGATGCTACGCCATTGGAGAATTTCGAGTGGTGACAACTTGCCTCACTTTTAGCTGCCGTGTTACCTGTCCCCTCTCTTTCCTTGTCTATCCAGCTGTTTGAATTTTGTACAAATCTGATTGGTTCTTTTGATGTGTCGCTGGAAAGGTCGCTGGCGACAGTCGCTGTTCTGAGAACGGGGGTGCGACTTTGTTTAAGTTAGCAACCGATTGTTTAGAAGCGATGTCGAAACCAGGGGTGCAACTTTGTTCATGTTTCAAAGCGATAGCAAAGTAATTTGTAGCTTGATGCACTATGTTCAGTAGCAACATCGATTCGTAGCGATATTCTGATTTCTCGCTTTGTGGCGAGGCGACAGTCTAGACACGTGTGCAAGAGTGTGATAGTGATACCATATTTCGCAGCATTTGAGCGACAATAGTTTTGCAATGAACATAGTATCGATCTGGGGTAAAGGTGTGGATCCGGTGGCTGACCTTGAAGCCCATATTTGCTGCATTTGATCATCGATACTACGCAAGCGCACATCGTCGATGTTGCCAAATTGCAGTTTATTTTCGAATTATTTGCAGTTGAAAATTTTTTTCAGTGTTAATACCTAATACAAATTCTATAATTAATTTTATAACTTCAGATTTATCTTGATATCCAAAATTAAGGTAAGAAGGATAATGAAGATTGTGAAAAGAAAGTATTATGAATATATAAAATTGTACGTAATAATAACAGAGATATGGAAGTGGTTGAATAATAATAACATTTATTTATATATTTACATTAGAAATTATCATTTACGGATTTTTTCTAATGGTTTTAAACTTATTAGAATTATTTTATTTCTTTCAAGTTATTTAATTTCTAGTTATTTACAGGCAACAATAGTTTTCATTATATTATGTATATTGATGTTTTGAAATATTACCATGACGAGTCTTATAGAACAATACACGTCAATGGGAGATAGAGGTAACATATTTTACCTATAATGTTACTAATATAATATACTTTGATTGTAATGTTTGTATCATATAATTTCTTAAAAATATCAAGTTAGTGGATTAATAGCAATTTTAGACATATATTTTATCGAAGAGTGTTGATAAGACTAAAATAAGCTTTATGTTTTATCTTTTTCTCTTTAGAAGGGAGATGGTTTGTATCGTAGAATACATTACAGTATTTAATATCGTGTACTTTGATATTCTTTTCTTAATTTACTGCAATTTCTTGTTTCCTATAATGCCAAATCTTGACAATATGGTGAAGGTTGAGTTTTGATCTTATTAGTTTTATACCTGTGTTTATACAAGACCAAATTAAGACTTAGTTTGTGATTTATATTAAGATCTTTCTTATAATATTTATTATGTCTTAATCTTATGCTTTGTCTGGAAAATAAATGTTAAAATATCTTAATTTTGCATATCCTATTCCATCCTTCCATTAGGAAAAATATGGTTTATAAATCATATTATAGCTAAGAAAATCACATAAATTAGGTGTAAGAATAGAGAAATCTTAAAGTAGCAGAAAATTAATGCAATATATGTATAAGCAGAATTAGACAAGGTAACAGTTAATGTTGTTGAAGCTGATTCTGCTGGTTTTAAGTACGGAGGCTAAAAAAGACCTTTTAAGGCCTCCGTAGTTTTGATGGAATGTTAAAAAAAACTATTATGAACATGACGCTGGAGCTACGTCCTTTAAAATTAAAAAAAAGAAAAAACCTTGTACACATCCTTTTTTAATTTCCCGAATTTTTTTAATAAAGCACTTTTAAACATAGTATAATAATCTAGAGCAATTAGATTAATTATGGGAATCTAGAGTTTTATTTCTTTTTAATTTTATTGACTATGAAAATACATAATAAGCGTTCACGTGTTGTGCGAAATATTAAAATAATAATATAAATAATATACCGCGTACTATGATTGAAAAAAAAATAGCGTCAGCGATGACTATGAAATGAAGATCGCTGTCATTTTATATGGTAAATGTCCTCAATCGTCATTTCCCAGCCAACTGGACGCCATTTTTTCGATCATATGGTATATATTGACAAAAAACACTGAAAAGCACATATTTGTTTTCTACTGAAAATAATTCCAAAATAACTTGCAATCTGGCAACATTGAAGATGTGCGCATGCGTAGTGTCTGTGACTATATGCAACAAAAACTCGTTTCAAGGTCAGCCACCGGATCCGCACCATTACCTCGATCTGGTTTTGACATCGCTTCTAAACGATCGGTTGCTAACTTGAACAAAGTTGCACCCCAGATCGGGGGTGCAACTTTGTTCATGTTTCAAAGCGATAGTAAAGTAATTTGTAGCTTGAGGCACTATGTTCAGTAGCAATATCGATTCGTAGCGATATTCTGATTTCTCCAGGATTTCTCGCTTTGTGGCGAGGCGACTGCCTAGACATAGCCTAGAACAGGTGGATGACACCATAAAATAATTAACTAGAAAGAAGTGTCAACTCTGTGTTAAATTGTGGAAACACGATACGCCACCAAAAGCCTTCGTTGTCGTCTGGAGAACTAATTTTCCAATTGACAGGTTGACATGATGGCTTAATTTTCATTTCCGTTTCCGGTTATTTAATGGCGGGTCCTCTTTCAGTTCAAATGTATTTTGTATTTTTTCTTTTCATAAATAAAACTAAAAAATAATTTATTCACATATATTTATTTGAAATATGGAACAACGTAACTAAATAAATATTAAAATATAGAGGATTGTATTGTTTCAATACAAATTAGTTAATTACATGTACTTTTAACGTAAATTAGTTAAGGTATAAGCATGACTTACATTAATTTGTAAATAAACACACGTATTCGCAGACTTCAAGGACAGAAAACGGACACAGGAACATAAAAACGGGATCCTTATACAAAAACCTGAAAACAGAAAAACAAATTTTTTTATACTAAAATTAACAATGTAAAAATATCAATAGGTATAAAATATAAATATACTGTTTAAAAAAGCGTCCATTATTCCCAAAGAGACCTGGCTTATAAATCAAAAAGAAGCACAAAGAGACTTTTAGTCGGATAATCTAATCAGATTATTAGTCCGATTTATTGCATTATTGACAATAAATCGCACATACTGGAGATAACTAATGTTGACAATAGTTAAAAATAATCTTACCTTGCTGTAAATTGTTTCCATTTTCAAAAAAATCGCCGATCAAAGAAATTATAACACCATTTTCTTGCAATTTTAGACATATATTTTATCGAAGAGTGTGGTGATAAGATTAAAATAAGCTTTATGTTTTATCTTTTTCTCTTTAGAAGGGAGATGGTTTGTGTCGTAGAATACATTACAGTATTTAATATCGTGTACTTTTATATTCTTTTCTTAATCTACTGTAATTTCTTGTTTCCTATAATGCCAAATCTTGACAATATGGTGAAGGTTGAGTTTTGATCTTATATATAGTTTTATACTTGTGTTTATACAAGACCAAATTAAGACTTAGTTAGTTTGTGATTTATATTAAGATATTTCTTATAATATTTGTTATGTCTTAATCTTAATACTATATTATGCTTTGTCTGGGAACTAAATGTTAAAATATCTTAATTTTGCATGTCCTATTCCATCCTTCCATTAGGAAAAATATGGTTTATAAATCATATATGCTAAGAAACTCACATAAATTAGGTGTAAGAATAGAGTAATCTTAAGGTAGCAGAAAAATTAATGCAATATATGTATAAGCAGAATTAGACAAGGTAACAGTTAATGTTGCTGAAGCTGATTCTACAATTTTAATTACGGAGGCTAAAATGCCTTTTAAGGCCTCCGTAGTTTTGATGGAATGTTAAAAAAACTATTATGAACATGACATGGAGCTACAGCATTTAAAAATTTAAAAAAAAGAAAAAACTTGGACACATCCCTTTTAATTTCCCGAATTTTTAATAAAGCACTTTTTAAACGTAGCATTATAATCTAGAGCAATTAGATTAATTATAGGAATCTAGAATTTTATTTCTATTTAATTTTATTGACTATGAAAATACATAATAAGCATTCACGTTTCACGTGTTGTGCGAAATATTAAAATAATAATAGAAATAATATACCGCGTACTATGATTGAAAAAAATAGCGTCAGCGATGACTATGAAATGAAGATCCTATCCTTTTATATGGGAAATGTCCTCAATCGTCATTTCCTAGCCAACTAGACGCTGTTTTTTCGATCATACTGTATATATTGACAAAACACACTGAAAAGCACATATTTGTTTTCTACTGAAAATAATTCCAAAATAACTTGCAATCTGGCAACATCGAAGATGTGCGCCTGCGTAATGTCTATGACTATATACAGCAAAAACTCGTTTCAGGTCAGCCACCGGATCCGCACCATTACCTCGATCTGGTTTTGACATCGCTTCTAAACGATCAGTTGCTAGCACTTGAACAAAGTTGCACCCCAGATCGGGGGTTACAACTTGTTCATGTTTCAAAGCGATAATAAAGTAATTTGTAGCTTGAGGCACTATGTTCAGTAGCAATATCGATTCGTAGCGATATTCTGATTTCTCCAGGATTTCTCGCTTTGTGGCGAGGCGACTGCCTAGACATAGCCTAGAACAGGTGGATGACACCATAAAATAATTAACTAGAAAGAAGTGTCAACTCTGTGTTAAATCGTGGAAACACGATACGCCACCGAAAGCCTTCGTTGTCGTCTGGAGAACTAATTTTCCAATTGACAGGTTGACATGATGGCTTAATTTTCATTTCCGTTTCCGGTTATTCAATGGCGGGCCCTCTTTCAGTTCAAATGTATTTTGTATTTTTTCTTTTCATAAATAAAACCAAAAAATAATTTTTTCACATATATTTATTTGAAATATGGAACAACGTGACTAAATAAATATAAAAATAGAGGATTGTATTGTTTCAATACCAATTAGTTAATTATATGTACTTTTAACGTAAATTAGTTAAGGTATAAGCATAACTTACAGTAATTTGTAAATAAACACACGTATTCGCAGACTGCAAGAACAGAAAACGGACACAGGAACATGAAAACGGGAGCCTTATACAAAAACCTGAAAACAGAAAAACAATTTTTTTATACTAAAATTAACAATGTAAAAATATCAATAGGTATAAAATATAAATATACTGTTTAAAAAAGCGTCCATTATTCCCAAAGAGACCTGGCTTATAAATCAAAAAGAAGCACAAAGAGACTTTTAGTCGGATAATCTAATCAGATTATTAGTCCGATTTATTGCATTATTGGATAATAAATCGCACATACTGGAGATAACTAATGTTGACAATAGTTAAAATAATCTTACCTTGCTGTAAATTGTTTCCATTTTCAAAAATCGCCGATCAAAGAAATTATAACACCATTTTCTTGCATCTAAAAATGTAAAAACAGTGTTTATTTACTACCTATTTTTCATATACATGGGACATACCTACTACTGCAGAAACGTCATTTTCTCCGGGATTCTTCATGTAATATATATTTTATATACTTTATTACCTTTATATTTATAAATTTCAGCCGAAATATTAAATTGAACTTCCAAAACGAAACTAACCGGAATGAATTAAAATGGCGTCGAATATTTTCGAATTTGTTCTAGAACAAATCTGAAGTTGTCTCTGAAACTGAAATCTGTCAATTCTAAACTGTGAAGTTAGACAATAGTTAGACAAAAACAATGCTGTCCTTGTCTAGGCGGCCATACTTGTCGTGAGGAGAATGACAAGAATGACACTAATGACTGTTTCCAATTTTCCTATTTCACTGTCACCCCCCTGGATGACACTTCTTATGGGAGAACTGGAAATGGTTGAAAACTTGACTACAAGCGATTTTCTAGGAATCTTCCTTACCGAAAAATTATTGACAAGAGTGAAAATAAAGCCTTGACCAAAGAGTAGATAAGACAAGAGACGACAGTGAACAAAGAAGTCGAATTTCGCGAGAGAGACGCAGATATATTAAAATTTAAAGGTCCCATCAAGTCCCATTTTGTCTGTTGCCAAGTATATTTCCTTGAAAAATAAACAAGATTTTCTGAAAATAAATTAATAATATAAGAAGGATATAAGTAACGTATGTTAATACGGAAATGTAAATTTTTAGTTTAGGTTGGTTTAGGTTCTTTTTTCGCAATGTACTGATAATATCAAAGAAACAGAATGACTAAGTTGATCGATTTCAAAGATAAACAGATAAAATCTCAAAATCTGACAACGGCGTATTTTATTTAATCTAACCTATGATTTTAGGACGCTAATCAGCTTTGCTAAACAGGCTTAAACATAAACAAATCTGATTAGTTGTTTTCTTGCATTTCTGCCTTTTTAAAGTGTGTTTTAAGAGTTTTTCGATATATTATCGTTTTGAGAGTTTTTAAGGTTTAATTTTAGTATCGTTTTTGTTGCGTACCAATTTGTAATTATTGTTAAATATGAATACTGAACAGGACACGAGTAGAGCAGGAAAAGACGAGATGGTGGCAATGTGTGTGCTTATAAAGACTGCAAAAATAGGTCTTATTTTTCGACAAACATAATATTTCACTCTTTTCCAAAGGATCCTGAAAAGTATTTTTATAGAAATATACTATATAATTATGTTATTAAACTAAATGTAATCCATAGATCAAAGACATGGTTAGAAGCTTGTAATATATGTTTACAAAAAAATTGAGCAACTCTATTTTTTTGTACATAAACTCCACATTGTGATATTACACTTGTTCAAGTCCATATGTAAAAAAAATACAAGTAAATAAAACATTTTTTACAAATCGACTTGGTCACTTTATCTTGTTTACCAACGATATACAAAATATTACTTTTATTATCTTTATTCCCCGACAAATATGTTTCTAATTATAATGTATTTTATATAATATTTAGAAAACTCATTTTTTTTTCGTTTCTATTTATTTCTTTACCCATACAGTAACTATTTATAAGCTGTACAGGCAAGTTTTAATAATAGTCTATTTTAAATTTCCCGCGAAAAAATTACGAAAATTTAAAGGGACAAGGGAGACGAGGTCACTCTCCCCACCACTCAAACATGAAAGGTACCGCGCGAACTGTCGTCTCTTGTCTTATCTACTCTTTGCCTTGACGTTCTTTCAGTATTCCAGTTCATCTCTTTTTCTTTCTAAAGTGTGCGTTGAAAGGAGACAAAAACAATTTTTGGTGACCCATAATTTGTTATTCGAACACCACTTTTCTCCTTGTCGGGTCCTATGGTCGGGTCGTTGACGTTGACTTGTCTTGGACTTGTCGCTTGTCGCCATTTTATTTCTTTTGTTTACACGCTGCATTTTGCTTTGCAAGTTTAATACATAAATTATTTAGGCAAATATAGGTATTTAATAAAACTCCTCGGACTAACGTGTAGGTAAGTGTTGATAATTTTTTTTTCATCTTAACATGCCGATTGTCGTTCTCCTGATTTTAGGTGACAGAAAAGGATCATCAAATCAAATTGAATTTTATATTTTCCTTCCTATTTATCCTTCCTAAATATCAACGAGATGAGCCATCGGAAGAAAGGGACCATAGTACAAAACAGAAAGGTGATCTTTTTTCTTTCCACTTCGGATATTGAAATTATTATATATAGTCTGTCCAACGAGAAGATCCTTGACAGTGATAGATGTGTCTGTCATTTTAATTTCAAAGTAGTTTATTTTATTTTACAAAGAAATAAGTTGGTACAGCTGGAACGCATAGCAGGAAACTTTGTAGGAAATTATTATATTTAAAATTTGACTGACAAGTGATTACTTCAAAATATTGTGAAAAAAACTGTATAAAACTGAAAAAATGTAATCGAGTTATTTAATTTAATAAAAGACGGTATGTGTTAATACAAAACAAACAAGAACAAGACACCACATACCAAAAAAATATAAAAAAGAACTATTTCTCACTTTCAAGCTTTATGAAGCTTCCCGCATTTATGATTATATTTATCAATATAACTTATGTACAAATACAAATTTGTAATATTCCGCAGGAATAAATAAAACAACATAAATAAAACAAACTATTTTATTATTAATAACACTTACCAAATTTTATGGGTACCTTAAAGGTTGATTTAATTAACTTTAATCTTAATTTTTAAACAGCAGTACCATTGGCATTATTTTTCTTGTGCAGTACTAAAATCCATTATTTACGTATCGTGTGATGTCGATATTTTACAGCTACTCCAGTTTTTAGTATGTGCTTATAGTATGGTCCTTCTACCATATTCGAGATGCACTTATCTACGACGAGATGGTATACGAACTTTAATGATGGTAACTTTATTGGTGTATAAGACTTTTTGCCTGGGCAGCGAGTATTAACCATAAACTGTGCCCTGGGCAGGGTTCGGAAAACTACATGTTACTTTTAAAAACTACATAAACTACATTACATGTAGTTAATGTAGTTTATGTAGAGGGTGTAGTTTATGTAACCTATGTATGTAACTTTCAAATGTCAAAGGTTTGAGGTGAGGGTATAATAAGTTGAAGCTTTAAAAACACATAATGTATTTAAGAAAACAAGAAGAAATATGGCATTAAATATAATATTTACATCATATTATCTCTATTACACCTCATACAAAAGAAAAATTATTGATAATATCAATACATAGTTTATCAACGTAGTTTTCTATGTAGTTAATGAACGGGAAAAGACGTAGTTTTTGAAGAAAAACTACACGTAGTTAATCAGGTAAATTACGTCTTAGTTAACTACTTCCGAACTCTGGCCCTGGGTCTGGGTCTACAGTTAATTTTCACTCGATTTTTCCTTCACTTGACTTCAAAAGACACAAAACACACGTCATAACACGAATCAAAATGCATCATCTTCTAAAACGCAGGGTATTTGACAAAACTGATAAAAGTTGACACAAAATTATAACCTCTAATTTGGCAAGACTTTGACAAGCATCAAAACTAAAGGCGAGTTCATACGCATCGGCGTCCGTTTGTCGTTCCGTCAAACCAATAAAATTGAAATACCATCTGTCATTTTTGAAATAAACCAATAAAACTGGTTAAAAACAACAAGAGACGACGCATGACGGATTTATATTTAAACCCATCCATAGTTAACTTAAAAATTATTAGAAACTTTTTTTAGTAAAATAAATAGATTGGTATGGGACGTCATCTGCTTTTTTTCTGTCATCGTCTGTCGAAATCTTACCTGAGAAAAAAAACAGAGTATACTGTAGTAGTGTTCGGCATTATGCTCTGAGAAATATAGATAAACAAAGAATAACAGATATAAAGCATCCCAGAGGAAAAGAGACGCAATACCTGTATGTACTCTCTCTGATATTTGTGAACGTTACAGCAAAGTATTGTTGTAAATGTCATCTTTTTGATCGACCTGAAAACTTCGAGCAAAAAGATGAAACTTTCAACAATACCCTGACAGATATCAGAGACGAGAGGTTTTTCCTCTTTTCCCCTGCAATACTTTTAATTTATTATTCTTTGTTTATCTAGATTTCTCAGAGCACTATGAATGAACTCAGCTTGTATGTTTGAAATAATCGTCCAGTTGGCTTAAAAATGATGATCGAAGACATTTCCCATATAATTTTACTTTCAAAATTATGATATATCTTTTATTTCTAAGCCATCTATGACGCCATTTTTTTCAGTTTTGTTATAATTAATTTTGTCTCTTGATCTACTTGTAACATTATTCTTTTAATTTTTTTAATTTATTGTGGTGAAAGTAATTTCTGTTGTATATTTGATATTGATATTAAACATATTTTTAAAAAATGGTGTATTTTTTGTGTTTTTGTGTATGTCATAATTAAAAATAAATGAAGAAATAAAATTTTTTATTTTTTTAAACTTCCCGCCATGCGTGACAATTTAGTCCGTAGTTCCTACAAGCGAAATTGGGGGCGCTAGTAGCAGTAGACTTGTCAACAGTGTCAAATTTAAACGTCAATTTCACTTTCCAATATTTAGCAAGGCGCTCGCACTTCTTCTTGTGTATGTGTTTTGTGGCCTAGAACGTGTCGCACACATGTGCAAGACTGTGATAGTGATATCATATTTCGCAGCATTTAAGCGACAAAAGTTTTGCAATGAACATAGTATCGATCTGGTTTCGACATCGCTTCTAAACGATCGGTTGCTAACTTGAACAAAGTTGCACCCCGGTACTATGTTCATTGCAAAACTAGTGTCGCTCAAATGCTGCAAAATATGGTATCACTATCACACTCTTGCACACGTGTCTAGACTGTCGCCTCGCCACAAAGCGAGAAATCAGAATATCGCTACAAATCGATGTTGCTACTGAACATAGTGCATCAAGCTACAAATTACTTTGCTATCGCTTTGAAACATGAACAAATTTGCACCCCGGGGCTTATTAAGTTCTGTTATCTATGCTTATGTCACATGTCTGCTTTGAGGGTGCAGCCATAAAATAATAAATACAAGAAGAAGTGTCAAGTCAATGTTAAATTATGGAAACAGCGTGGCTGCCTGGGTAACTAATTTTCAGATATGGCGGCTGGGACATTTGACATGACATAGACACGACATAGACATGACAATTTCAATTTTATGAAATTTATTTCCGTTCCAGTTTTTAATGGCGGGCTCTTCAGGAGGTTTAAATGAGGGTTAATATACTTTTTACTCTTTCTGGGAGTAAATAATACAACAAAATTACTCAAAAATATTTATTTGGAATTTAGAACAATGTAAATATGCAAATCAACACAATTAAAGAGCTATAAACACATAAACTACTGTATCAATATCAAATATTTAAATAACATCAGAGATGCTGTGTTAAAGTGAATTAGTAAAATAACAGTAACAGACTTACAGAAACTTGAAGATAAATAAATGTTTTCACAACTTCTCGGGCGTAAAACTAAATAACTGGAAGCAGGAAAAAGACAACAGGAACCCACGCAAAACCTGGAATCAAAAAAATATATAAAAAAACATAAATATAGGTACATAAGATTTTTATGAATTAAATCAAACAGGACTTGAATAAAAATAAAATGAATAAAAAATATGATACATATACATCTAATACCTAATTTGTATTTTAAAAATAATCTACATACATAGATTTATAGCATTATTGCTATGAAAATACATAATAGATACATATGTGATTAATTAGGCATTTCTGTTCATCTTGTAGATAATTAATGTAGGCTAATAATAGTTCAATAATCATAATTTACCTTGTACAGCTTGCTTTCAATTGCTCAAAATCACCGATCAGTCTTTAAAGTAGAGATACGGAAAAATCCTTGGTAAAGAATATCCCAAGATCCTTGGGTCTAAAGCTAAAAGAATATAAAAACAGTTAGTATATTACCTATTTTTACATATAATATGGCCCATACCTACTACACGCAGAAACGTCGATTTCATCATTTTCTTCATGTAATTAATATCATATATACTTTATTAAAGTGTTAACAAGGAACTTTATAACAAAAAACATCTTTGTACTTATAAATTTCAGCCGAAATATCATAAACAAACTTCCAATCAAATCTAAACGACAAAAATTAAAATGGCGCCCGACCCATAAAATAATTAACTAGAAAGAAGTGTCAACTCTGTGTTAAATCTTGGAAACACGATACGCCACCGAAAGCCTTCGTTGTCGTCTGGAGAACTAATTTTCCAATTGACAGGTTGACATGATAAGGACATGATGGCTTAATTTTCATTTCCGTTTCCGGTTATTCAATGGCGGGCCCTCTTTCAGTTCAAATGTATTTTGTATTTTTTCTTTTCATAAATAAAACCAAAAAATAATTTATTCACATATATTTATTTGAAATATGGAACAACGTGACTAAATAAATATAAAAAATAAAGAATTGAATGATTTCTACAGCAATTACTTAATTATATGCAATTTTAACGTAAATTAGTTAAGGTATAAGCATGACTTACATTAATTTGTAAATAAACACACGTATTCGCAGACTTCAAGGACAGAAAACGGGGGCAGGAACATGAAAACGGGAGCCTTATACAAAAACCTGAAAACAGAAAAACAAATTTTTTTATACTAAAATTGACAATGTAAAAATATCAACAGGTATAAAATATAAATATACTGTTTAAAAAAAGCGTCCATTATTCCCAAAGAGACCTGGCTTATAAATCAAAAAGAAGCAAAAAGAGACTTTTAGTCGGATAACATAATCAGATTATCAGTCCGATTTATTGCATTACTGACAATAAATGGCACATACTGGAGATAACTAATGTTGGCTATAGTTAAAAATGATCTTACCTTGCTGTAAATTATTTCCATTTTCAAAAAAATGGCCGATCAAAGAGATTACACCATTTTTTTGCATCTAAAAATGTAAAAACAGTGTTTATTTACTACTTATTTTTCATATACATAGGACATACCTACTACTGCAGAAACGTCATTTTCTCCAGGATTCTTCATGTAATATATATTTTATATACTTTATTACCTTTATATTTATAAATTTCAGCCGAAATATTAAATTGAACTTCCAAAACGAAACTAAACGGAGTGAAATTTTAATTGTTAAAATGGCGTCGAATATTTTCTAATTTGTTCTAGAACAAATCTGAAGTTGTCTCTGAAACTGAAATCTGTCAATTCTAAACACTGTGAAGTTAGACAATAGTTAGACAGAAACATTGCTGTCCTTGTCTCGGCGGCCATACTTGTCGTGAGGAGAATGACAGGAATGACACTAATGACTGTTTCCAATTTTCCTATTTCACTGTCACCCCCCTGGCCCGACCTTGCCAGAGGCCTCGGGAGTTGACACATGGCTAACACACAGACAAAAGAAGAGGACGCCGACGTGCATAAAAATGTTCCGTAACAGAAATTGACAGAAATCATATAAAATATTCAGATTTTTGTCTAGGACAGTCTAGAACGCCATGCTTTCTGCCTGGGTAGGACCGCGCCAGAACTGTTTCCAATTTTCCGGTTTACTGTCACCCCCCTGGGTGCAGCCAGCCACATTATCCTAAAAACGGCGTATCGGCGTAACGGCGTAATGACCTTGAATAGATTTCCAGTAATTCTATTGACTGAAACATTCATCTGTCAGAAGTTTTATCTGTCAAATTCATCTGTCAAAAATTTCAGCCAATAGAATTACTGGAAATCGCTTTCAAATCGTTACGCTGTTACGTCCATACGCTCACCATTAGAATAACGTAACTGCACCCTCTCACAAAAGGCTTGTGCAAAAGGCTTGACATGTCTGTCTGATGTCCACTGACAGATATACTCTGTTTTTTTTCTCAGGTAAGATTTCGACAGACGATGACAGAAAAAAAGCAGATGACGTCCCATACCAATCTATTTATTTTACTAAAAAAAGTTTCTAATAATTTTTAAGTTAACTATGGATGGGTTTAAATATAAATCCGTCATGCGTCGTCTCTTGTTGTTTTTAACCAGTTTTATTGGTTTATTTAAAAAATGACAGATCGTATTTCAATTTTATTGGTTTGACGGAACGATGAATGACAAACGGACGCCGATGCGTATGAACTCGCCTTTAGATTTTTGACGCTTGTCAAAGACTTGCCAAATTAGAGGTTATAATTTTGTGTCAACTTTTGTCAGTTTTGTCAAATACCCTGCGTTTTGGAAGATGATGCATTTTGATTTGTGTTATTACGTGTGTTTTGTGTCTTTTGAAGTCAAGTGGAGGAAAAATCGAGTGAAAATTAACTGTAGACCCAGAGCACAGTTTATGGTTAATACTCGCTGCCTAGGCAAAAAGTCTTATACACCAATAAAATTACCATCGTTAAAGTTCGTATACCATCTCGTCGTAGATAAGTGCATCTCGAATATGGTAGAAGTACCATAGTAAACACATACTAAAAACTGGAGTAGCTGTAAAATATCGACATCACACGATACGTAAATAATGGGTTTTAGTACTGCACAAGAAAAATAATGCCAAAGGTACTGGTTTAAAAAATTAAGATTAAATTAATTAATCAACCTTTAAGGTACCCATAAAATTTGGTAAGTGTTATTAATAATGCAAATAGTTTGTTTTATTTATGTTGTTTTATTTATTCCTGCGGAATAGCACCAAAAACACACTCCACTTAAGCTTTATTGATGAATTGTTAGAGTCTTAAAAAACACACACAAAAATCACGATAAGTAAAAAATGTATGGGCACTTTTAGGTTAAATCACTTACACAACGTGTAATTTTTCAATTTTTCTATTTTTTTATGCGAAACCGAGAGTGACCATATATCTGGTAGTAGTTTATGTCACTTAAACACCAAAATAATTAGTTTTTTGCATTACAATAATAAATAATACCAAAAATCAAAGAGTTAAAACCAACATACAAAATATGAAACAGAATCTAACCCAATATCTAAGTATGTACAGCTGATGAAGTAAACAAAAGTCCGCCTCGAGGCTGATCTTTTAATAGAAGGCACTGGCTTGTGCAAAAGGCTTGACATGTCTGTCTGATGTCCACTGACAGATATATGAAAAGTATAACCTCAATTTTTTTAATATTTTGTTTAAGAAATTATATATTAGCTGTTATTATAATTTATAATATATATAAATAGAGTTTAATTTATGAACATATTAACACAAATAGTGGTTCTCATTCATTCAGGTTTTATTTATCATTTGGAGTTTTCCTGTGTATTTGATATATATGGTACCATAGTACTGTGAAATCCTTTTCTCTGTTTTTCGGTTTCTCGGTTATCTTCTGTCTCTATTATAAAACAGGTGACTGCTTTACAATAATTCATGGGATAAAATATTTTTGATCTATTGCGCTATTTTTTAAGTATGAAATCCAAATTTTAAGATTTTATATCGAGCCAAATATTAGAAGTCTTGTTAAATATCTGGTGGTTACTAAAATCAATTTATATTTGCCACTTTATCTAATAGTAATGAAATAGACTGTGATTGTAATATATTTTAAGCTATATAAAATATACATACATAATTGTAGAAATTTTAGAAACATGAAATGAATCTTTCACAACGATGAATTATTTGGAACAGTATGTTAATGATGTATGGGCTTATAGCTCCAGGTATAACAATATAGGTAGTTATTCATATGCACCAATAAACTTAATTGGAAAATATGAGAGATATCCTGCTTACGGAGATTTTCCAGAGACTTATTTTTTGGTATTAAAATCATTAAGGTGAGTCATGTTTTTTAATCAATTAATGATTTATTTTTTAGAGGACATACGGAAAATGGTGGAAACAAAGTGGTTCTTCACAAAAGTGTTATAGATTTCAAGATTGCGATAAACTCGTAGAAGATTTTGTTATTGTCGGGTGAGTGTTTTACTTATTGAGAGAATAGCATCTGTCAACATCATCCTATCTCTCGATGGACTGATCTCTATCCATAATCTTATTTTGTGTATTTTTTGTTATATGCCACATTTATTTTTGTTCATGATTTTATTTTGTTCTGTTAATTTTAGATTTGGTTGTGCTGTTATACCAACAGATATTTGCATATATGAAATATATAATCCTGGTGCTATTATTAGAATATGGGGAGCATGGACGGTAGATAAAAAATGGCATCTATTATGGGAAGATCACCCACAAAAATGTGATCCAGTTTCTAGAAAATTTTGCCCCTCATTACGGAAATTAAATTGTTTAGTGAAGTATGTTTTTTTGTATAGTATAAAAATATATTTTTTTACCCATAAGAAAAACATGAAAGTGTGAAATAATGGAGAGAATTTTGTTTAATGTTTATTATTTTAGTTTAATTAGAATTGAATTCAATTCAAGTTATTTGGAGTATCATACAGCGATAGATGCAATTCTTCTAGGCGGATATCAACCAGAAACAAATTTACAAACACAACTGGCCAATAAAGGGTTACTTCTATTGCAGCCTTCATCAAATGATACTCCAAATGTTACTGAAAAAGAAGACTCATTACAAATTAACGATAAGGATTATTTTTCTTCTTTACCTGTAAGAATAAGTATATAATCAAACACATTTATGATGTTTTATTATTTGCAGAATGAAATTATTTTAAAGATCTTTCAGTATTTAGATTTGAAATCTCTTAGTAGGTGTGCACAAATTAATAAGAGATGGAATACTTTATGTCAGGACCAAACACTTTATCAATGTATTAGTTTAAAGGTAATAGGTAGTAATTACTATACTCATCAACATACAATGACTGATTTTGTTTTTTTCTGCAATTTATTATTTTAGATTTATTGGCATTTAGTAGATACAAAGGCAATAGAATATTTTCGAAAAAAGAACATTAATGTAAAGAAACTTGATCTTTCATGGTGTGATCAAGGTCAAGTTTATGGACAACATATATTGAACTCTGAGTATTACATCCAATTACGAAAGTATGTTTCGACAGACGACATTGAAAAAATGATAGAAAATATAGTTTACCTTTGAATTAAAATGACAGACAACTATTATTACTGTCATGTATTGTCTTGTAGGATTGATTTTATGATGTATCATTTCTTTGATATAAAACCAACATTTTATTTAATCTCAATTATTTATTATTTTTTAGTTTTTTAGATGAAATTAAGCATACAGTTACACATATTAGTTTAAATGATAACTATTTTGTTGATAACAATATCATGAATGTGATTTCCTCATGCCATGATTTAGTCGGTAAGTATATAGTAGTCACTTTTAATTAGCGATGGGAACTATCGAATGAATTAGAGTATCGAATGGTTACTGAATGAATGATTTCAACTATCGAATGGTTTTATTCGAATAAAATCATTCATTCATTTGTATACTAAAGCATATGCGACAACCTCGCCATGCGACTAAATGGTTATCGTTGAGCCACGACTATTGAATGCTTTTGATAAATGAAATTTACTATTCGTTTGATTTTTGTGTGCGTCAGTGCATTATTAGTTCTTCCAAATTTTTATAACTTCGCCTTATAAATACTGCGCTATATTTGCGTTTATTAAAATATTTAAAATATTAAAATAGTATTTTTTTTAATTGACGCTTGTGTGCGTGTGCAAAATTTTTCCGAAAATTTGTATGATTTTCCGTAGCCCGATCTTTCAATTATTTTATTTTATATGGTATATGGTCTATTTTTTAATGGGAAATTTTGAGAAGTAGCAATTTTTAAGAGAGATGAGATGAACTTAGAATTAATTTTAAAAATACATATTTGTATTTTAGATGTTTTAATAATATAAATTAGTTGAACTTAATAATCATATTTAAGTAATGTGGTTAAGTAAATGGTTATCGAACTCAAACCATGGGGTGAGAAAATTAAATTGAAAGTTTTACACGTGCCTATTTTAAAAAAAAAGTTAACGATGTTTGTATTTTGTTTATGCTAATTCTCTTACATGTAGTTTTTCGCGAAGAAATATTTCATTTATTTTTTAAAGTAAATGCCAGTAAAAGTAAATATTATTTTTAAAGAGTAATATAAAGTACCTAATATAAATAATTTTGATTTCTAATTTTTTATTTATATTTTCCTTCCATTACATTGCATGCTTAGAAAATTAATAAATGTTTATATTTCATGATTTTAAAGTTTGTTTTTAATATAACAAATTAGTTCTGTAATTATTATTATTTAATAAACCAATGTTGCCAAAAAATTTAAAGACTATATTATTTTTAAATAGGATCTAATATAAATAATTTTGACATCTAATTTGTTGTTTATATTTTGCTACTACGTAAAAAAAAATGTTTATATTAAATTATTTTAAATTTTGTTGTTAATAGGTATAACAAATTATTACTGTTATTATTATTTTTATTAAACCAGTCTTTGCTTAAAAACATTAAAAATCATTTTCCTACATCCAAAATAACAAGTATTATTGCAGTGTAACAACAGAATATTAATAAAAAAATGCAAAATATATAGACATACTATCCCTAACTAACTAAAGCCAAACAATAATATTCTTTGCTAATATAAACAAGGCTAATATCAACTAGTACCAATATATGGCAACAGCGCCCTTCATAATGTATTTTTTGTGTAAATACTAGCACCTCAATAAAAAAAATAATGTGTCCTTATCTTTATATGACTCCGCAAAAAATCAAAGATGCCGGCTTCTTTCATAGCATTGCCACCGACCGCTGTCGGGTTTCTCGGAAAGAAACCTACGTCGCCGGGCGACAACTAAAATCCAGTTAATATTTTATTATAATCGATCCTGACGAATAAATGAATTTCAATAATGAATGAATTTTATAAATGAATGGTTCTTGCTGCCGAATTACTAGAATACAATATTTCAAGGCAGATGACGCATCTATTCGATAATTTTTTTATTTGAATAGTTTTCAACGAATGTTTTCTTACTAGCTATCGAATTATTCGAATGAATTGCAACTATCGAATGTTTCGATAGTATTCATTCGATAGTTCCCACTACTACTTTTAATGTCTCTTAGATTGTAATGTTACTTTTATATTTATGCATTGTTTAAATTAATTTAAACTACTGTTATGCCATTAAATAGGCTGATTTTAACATTCTAAACTGACGTGTTACAGAATTAAGACTACATAATACTCTCAATTGGCATAGAGCACCACTTTATTTTTCAACGAAATTGGTAACATTGGATCTGAGCTGTACACATGTTCAGGATTTGGACCTGATAAAAATACTTCAATCAACTATTAATTTGGAACATCTGATTTTGGGTATGACCTATTTTAATAATTAAATATTAATATTAAACATCTGTTCAAATTAGCACACAATTTGATTGCAGGTTTTCGGTTATTTTGGATGTCTTATTAGATTTTTTGTGTAAATTTTTTATTTGTCTGTCATCACAAGCGGAAAACAAAGGAGAAAGTAAATAATATGATTATTTACTTTCTTATTTTATTTACTGCCTCTTTAGAATTAGTGTGTTTTTAACATAGCCATATGGCACTCTAGATTGAATTTTAAAATACAATTTTTTATTAAGCGAGAATGTCAAAAGTTCACATATGATATGACATTCTATTCAGAATGCCATTTTCTGTCGAATAAAGTAAAAAAATACCAATGGTGCCATTTAAAAACCAAAAATTTTAGTCATTTCCGGTGAAACAGCAAGTGACCAAAATCAATTAAATACACCAATCAATTCTAACTTATGCCATATACTAACATACTAAATTCATATACGTATTACTTTTTACAAATATACTCAGCCTAATCTCCAAAAAGTGAAGCCCAAACAGTGAAAGAACAATATGGAATTCTGCATAAGTCTATTTCACCCGGATATTCATTTAACTGAGCATGCCTCACCTGAAGAAGTTTTCATTGGTCGATGTTTTTAAAGGGAAGTGGTTGACTGACATTTCCCCTAACCTTCAATTTGATTTATATTTTTATTATTTATAACACATTATCATGGAGTTGGAAAAATATAAAAAAATAGTTGGAAACAATAAACTAAACAAAATCACTCTTTTACGCGCACAAATAAAAAGTAATCCAAACAGAACTAAAACAACAATCAATCGGAGTTTGGCGCAATCGCAGTTCAATCTATATCCGGGTGAAATAGACTTATGCAGTTTTAATATGGAGCTGGGTTATGTTGTCTTTTTCTTACGGCACAGAAATTGCACACGGGGTTAAATAGGGAACCCTGAGTATATTTGTAAAAACTAATACGTATATGACTAAATCTCGTTTTTTTATCTGAAAACATAAAAAAGTTATAGGGGTGAGCCACTTTTGAGACGCAACCGGTATATGTATTTTATGATTTTACCGTATTATTAGAAGTACAAAAAAATCATGATTTTTTAAAAAAAATCCAAGAAATCGATTTATTTTATTTTAATCGGATTCTTTTTGATTTTAATAATTTTCTATTTAAGTCCTATCCTAAATGGCTAAATCTTCGTAACCGATATTGACAATATTAAAATTTTTACGGCGCGTGTCGTTTTTGGATTCCACATTGGCCATCGATATAGTTTATTCTGTAAACTTTGCCGATGCCTCTTTTTCTCCATAAAAGAATCGGCCGCTTAGATCAAAGGATTTTTTTGGGAATAGTCATGACTGTCTTAAGTCGGGGAGAATAAAATTAGTACCATCTAATGTTTAAAGTGCAAAGTGCTTATTGCAGAACAAAATGTCGGTAGAAATTTGGAATGTACTAGAAGATAAATTAGAGAAGGTGGAAGTTAGCTTGATCAACATTTAGCTGTTTCAAAAAAGGTATACAACAGCATTGACTCCAGCTTATCTTTTGATACTGATTAGTCCTCGGGAATAAAAATCCAAACTGACATCAGAAGAAACTAGTTTTGCATTAGAGTTTTCCAATGAAATGTATTCAAATACCGGATTTCTGACACTTCACAATTTCAAATAAATCTGGTGGGGGTGGGGGGTTGGTAAGGGGGTATGGGAGGGGGTTAAACATTTAAAAAAATCGTAACTCCAAAAAATTACAGTAGCTAGCGAAACGCGGTTTTCAAATTAAGATTAGGAATAATATTTGCAACAAAATTTGTAATAACATCAAAATCAGTCAAAGTCGCAGTTTTCGAGATATTAACATATTTTAGTATGGGCGGCTATACGTGCCTCCCGGCGCCAATTTTTTTTTAATTTAAAAGGCAAAATGTACCTTTATATGAGCGTATCATATCATTTTGTTACTTTATTGTTCACAGTATTTTGAAATCATTCAACTATAGGCTTGGTGCATTTCAGTTAATTTCAAAAAATTCCGACCGCAGCACCCGAACGGCTGAAATCAGCAGTTTTCGCTCTATATTTCACGCCGTCGCGGTTGCAGTTCATGTTGATCGCATTAAAATAATATTGAAATCGTGGTTTTGTAATAATATTTAAATATTTTAGTTTTTTGCTAGTGCAGTTATTGAAACTATAAAATACGCAAATAGGAGATTTATGTGATGTAACGCTGCTTCGGGTAGTAAAAATTAGAAAATTAGGTAGAAAAAATTCTAACGTTTAAAGAAGGGCGTAATTACGTGGTTGTTGGGTGCTCATACATTCAATAACTCAACTTTCCGGGACATTCAACTCTCCCGAAACAACATTTTATAGCTTCACAGCTTTTGACACCGATTTGATCAAAAGCAAAAATGGATTCAAGGATTTCGACGAAACAAGTGAGTAAACAAGGTGCCATTACATAATCAAGAAGTTGAATAGACATATACTATGAGTGGATAAAATATAATTTGCAATATTAATGGTATATTCTTTTTTTAACCAACTAGTGCTTGAATTTGCAACTAGTGCTTGAAAAAGAAACAGAAAAACTAAAATTATAATTATGTACCTTCAAAAAATGTCGTTTTAGCCGAAATAGCACAAGTTATGTCCCCTCTAGTAAAACCGGTACATAAAACTATGCTCGCTACGGTAGTTGGACTTATCTAAAAAGTTTTATTAGTTTCAGTCAGTAATATGAAATGAATACCGCTGTCATTTTATATGTAAAATTATGTGCGGAATATCATCAATCGTCATTTCCATGTCAACTGGACGCCGTTTTTTTTTTCGATCATATGGTACATATATTATGAGAATTTCGTGTAAAATTCAAAAATCAAAAAAACTATATGACGTCCTATTTAAAATAAGCAAATTGGGTCCACTTTCTTCCGGATAAACCGGCGCGGCAGTGCCGGAAAGTGGAAAATATTCTAAAGCGAAAGTACACCTACATCTTTCCGCATTGATAATCGTTGGTATCCGCGAGTTACCAGAAGAGTTATATAGTCTGGGTTTACATGCATCCGTAATGCGTCATCCGTCGTTGATTTGATGCAATTTTATTGGTTTATTTAAAAAATGACAGATCATACTTAAATATGATTGGAGTGACGGAACGACGGACGACGCATTACGGATGCATATAAACTCACCTTTACCAGTAACTATCGGTTGCGCGGTTGACGGTGCAAAGATGACGCTATTCATCAGCGTCATCTTGATCCCGTCGGTTGCGTAATGGATGAATGTCGGTAACTTATCTATATCGACGATTGCCGATGTGCTGTAGAACAGCCCTCATGGACACGGTAGACATACCAGTTCTTGTTGGTAAACTTTGCGATTTAAGCTTAATTCAGGACCTGGCAATTAGTGGAATAAATTAGTGGTTTCAATTAGCGTAGAAGTTTGTTTCTCTAATTTCAATGTAAGCATTCAGAACGTCCAAATTAGTGGTAGGAATTTTCATTTAGTGGAAAAAGTTACCAAACTTTTAACTTTTCCACTAATTATTCTACTAATTTTTAATACCATAAGTTTTCCACTAATCCTAAGATTTCACTACCGGTTCCAAAAATTAGATCGGTGAGATCGATACTGAACCGGTATACTTGCTGGACAGAAAGACCGGTTGGACTGGAAGACCGAATGAACCGGAATATCAGAAAGACCGAAAAATGAAAAATGGAAAAAGTACTGGAAACTGCTGTTCTTGGAGATATAAATGGAGCGGAAATAAGATCCTATTTTACATATTTTAAATAAAAGAGTAGACGCTATTGAATATCGGCCTGAGTTTTACAGACTTTAATTTATATAATGAACCAAACTATTAACAATGCCTTAAACATACATCAAAATAAATTACATGGCATGTTCCTGACCGTATTATAGCGAGTGATCGAAAAAAAACGGTGTTGAGTTGGCTTGGAAATGAACATCGATTACATTCCCTTATAATTTTACATATAAAATCACAGCGATCTCCATTTCATAGTCATCGCTGACGCAGTTTTTTTATCATAGGGTATCTAGAGTAGGAGAATACAATCAGCTTTGCACAAAAACCGGTACCGATATCATTTTATACAGGTTTTTTGTTTTTCATATTATCATGAATCTGTTTTTCTATATCGACTGAAATCGGTCTTCCGGTATCGATTGAAACCGGTCTTCCGGGACTGGTACTGAAACCGGTATACCGGTTTTGTAAAAGACGATACCGTTATCCGAATATTTGAAAAGTATCGGCCCTGATACCGGTATACCGGAAGACCGAACATGCCTATCGGAGACGTGTTTAGAATACCGCTAATAACTTGATTTTTTTTTAATGAATTAGTTGCGTGAAAAACCCTGTATATTCTAAAAACATATTAACGTTATATAATTTTTGTGTTTATTCTATTTTTTGGTCACGATTTAAAATATCAATTTACATTTTTTAGATTTATGCGAGGGCATATACAGAATGGATTTAGTGTTAAGAGTGGCGATCGAACACAACAGGAAGTTGAAAACGTGGAGTTCATGGAAAACTACGTCTTTTTCTCTAGAAAGTATTAAGCTGTTTGGTCAGTTTTTAGATTTAGAGGAACTAGACTTAGGATGGTGTTTTATTACGAATGACCCAGCAGATTGCTTATCGGAGATAGCACGTTGTCGAAAATTGAAACGGTAGGTAGACTATCTTATCGTTGATATTATACAGGATGTCCTTGAGTCAATTTATGTTAAACTACAACATCTAGTCTGGAGATTTTTGCATGTCCAGGAAAAGCAATATATATACCGGGTGTTTCTCAAAAGTGACTCACCCCTATAACTTCTTTATTTTTTTCAGAAAAAAAAGTAGATTTGGTACGTTAGTATATGACATAAATCAGAATTAATTGACCTATTCAATTGTTTTCGGTCACTTCTTATTTTACTGAAAATGACTATTTTTAAATGACATCCTCGGTATTTTTTTACTTTATTCGATAGGAAATGACACTCTAAGAATAGATATGGAATGAGATATCATATGTCAACTTTTTTGACATTTTCGTATATGGTTTATTTGAAATTGTAACATCCGGTTCATAACGACAACTTTTTTCCAAAGGTTTTTTCCAAATAATTTCTGAACTAACGTCGATATTTGGATGAAATTTGATGTCTGGATGTTTTTTGACATGAGCAATTTGGGAGTTCGATGTCAATATGACTCTATTTTTACGTAAAAAATGTCGTTTTCAAGACATTTTGAATGGAAATAGTCAATACATGTCATTATTGATAAAAAATAAGCATGTTTGCTAGATAGTTATTTGACTGAAATCATAAATTTTGGAACCTTGAATTTTATTAAGCTAATCATGAATTTATTTAGACAAAAAAATACGATAAAACAATTTCTGTTGAATCTTTGGCGCAAGAATATTTCAAATTTATATTTCTGACTAATAACTATCAACATGTATAATTTTTGTCAGTTATAACATTTATTGACTATTTCGATTTCTGACATTCTTTTATTATATTATTTCGATCTTGATAATTATGTAGGTAGCGCTCCCTACACGTAGAAGTCACACTGAGATAGAAATCGAATTTCTCATGTCAAAAAACACTCCGACATCAATTTTTATCTAAATATTGGCATTAGCTCAGAAATGAATTGGAAATTGCCGCATCCCGCATTTCGACCTCCATATCGTACGGTTTTGTCATTCTTCCTCCTTAAGAGCTCTATCTCTCATATACTGCTGTACTCCATCTAACCACGTAGTTGTAAGTCTCCCTCTTTTCCTTCTAGTAGTTGTTGTAGTAGTAGTTGTAAGTCTTCCTCTTTTCCTACTTCGCGGACGATACCTTTTTGGCCATATTTCCTCCTCTCTGATCTCATTTCTAACGTGCTCCATCCTTGATATTCGGCATGCTCTTCTGCGAAAGTCCATCTCTACTGACTCGACCATCCTTCTTTCTTTTGTCATAAATTGTCAGCATTCGGCCCCGTATGTTAGAATTGGCTCTATGATTGCTTTGTAAATCCTTAGCTTTGTTTGGATGTATGTTTTACTCGACTCCAGGAGAGGATTTAAAAGACCGATTCTTACCTTGCTGAACTCTGCTATGTATATCTTTCTTGGAATTTCCTTCTTCAGATACAATCCTTCTTAAATATTTGTATTCGCTGCACCTTTTAATTTCGTGTATGTGTAGTTCAGGATCTTCAGTTTGTTCTTCTACTTTAAGGTATTTGGTTTTTGTAAAGCTGATATTTTGTCCCCATCTAATGTCTTCTTCCTCAAGTTTTCTAAACATATAATCGGCACCCTCCTCACCACCTGCCATGGTAAAAATAAGGGCAACAGGAAGTGGTGGTCAATCTCTATTCACATAGCTCTACTCTTGCCTCTTCAGTTTTTCCAGGTGATAAACTGCACCCTTGTCTTAGTCCTTTTGATGTCAGGAAGGATTCCGATGATTTTTTTACTTATTTTTATTTGAAGAAAATAATGCCGAAGTTTCCTGAATACAATTCAAATTAGTCAATATCTGGAGAATAATATAAAAAATATCTGGAAAATAAATAAAAAACAATTTCTCGAAATGGGTCACATCTGAAAAACACCGACGCATTGATATAAAAAGACGTTAACAGCCTTAGCATAATAATATTACACACCTCGATATTGTAAATATAAATTGTAGTCTTGAAAATACACCGTCATCAGGCGAGTTCATTTGGTGCGGTGGTAGTGCGGGGTGTTGGCGTGGTGTGAAACATCCATAGTGCAATTAAAACACGCCGTAGTATTATTTGTCTCAAAAACATAACAAAACAATTAATATAAACATATAAATATTTTGTTTAGAGTTTAACTTTGGTTAAAAATGGCAAATAATACACTCATTTTTTTATAGATGTTACCAGACTCAAAATCACTGATCTTTGATGATAAAAATATAATATCTCTAGCCAGAGACATAAAATTTGCAATAAAGACTCAAAAGTATAATGTTGAAAATAAGCCATTTTAATGGAGATGTGACAAAAATCAGTCAGGGATATCTTGTATATTCCAATATTTATCCAGTTATTATGTATATAATATATCCTATCATAGATCAGGAATGAATGGGGGAGAATAAGTTTTATTGTTTTGTTTTAGTTTAGTTTTATCTTCGTGGAGAAGTGTTAGCGATGAGATACTCTTACCTATAATTTTATCTTGCAAGGAACTCGTGCAGATTGATTTAATGGGAATTAAAGGCATTACTTCTGAAATTTGTGAACGAGCGTTATATATGCTGCCTAAGTTAAGATTATTGGATATAAGTTTTTGCGATGATGTACGACAAGATGAGGTTGGTATATATTTTTTTGCTTCATAGGATATTATGTCAAATGATGTGTGGTGTTTAGGTTGAGATTTGGAGACAGCAATATCCGCACATAAAAATTCAGAGAAGTTGCCAATATACATCAAGACCTACGTTATTTCATTAAAATTTTAACTAGTCAAAATCAATTAAAATAATAGTGCAATGAGGAAAATGTTTTAAATATTGTTATAGTTTATTAATAAAAAATAATGCTATCCATTAGTATCAATTTATATCTATTTTCAAAATAATCTTTGGATTAGTTCATTTTATCCATTTTTGTCCATTACTTAAAAATTAGAATTTATAAACAAAAAACTAAATTGCCAATAATTAGTGTATATAAAAAAATGAAAACATAAGTCAAATAACGATTTCTGCGTTAAGGGCATATCTAAATAAGGACAAATCAATTAAGTTGTTACAGGAAAAAAAAAGAAAAAGAATAAAATATAAAAATTACATTAACTGAACAAAGAAATAGTTAAATCGTTGATTGAAAGAATTGGGAAGGTACGCAACCTGATGGACAAATTAATAATAATAAAACAAAAGGCTGATTTGATTTCCCCCTACGTCTCACGTGCTGTACGGTGGAACCTCTGCGGTCAACGCATAAAACGCTCACTTTCTCTAATTCGGCTAGCGAAGGCATATCGAAGACGGTGTGGAACTGAAAGCGACTGTGTTGCCATATTAAAATGTGTAATATCTGTAATAAGTTTGACGAAAATATGCATTGAAAAATGGCGTTTATGTATTGAAAATTTATTCGTGTTAAACATAGAATAAGCAACAAAAATAGAAATTTATTCATAGGTACTGAATATTTCGTATGATCGAAAAAAGTCGTTGAGTTGGCTTGGAAAAGACGAACTATTGACATTTACCATAATATTTTACATATAAAGTAACAGCGACCTTCATTTTCAAGCCAACTCTGACGCCGTTCTTTGTTTAATCATGTAATATTATATTACATTGTTTAATGATAGAAAATCCGTATTATTAACGTACTGTACCCAAAATCCGTAAATCTACGGATTAATCCGTAGTTCTGGCAACACTATCTCGGGCAACCACCCACTCTGTCGACTGAAAGCAGAACTAAGGTACACTATACTTTATCTGCCGCGCTGCAGAGGAATATCAGCGCACAGTCGCGCAGAGCTAAACTTTAATCTCGGACAGGTTGACTAGCGGCGACGCGACGGTATCGGCGGGTTTGTGCCATAAAATTGTCTATATAGTACATGCGGTCCATAAAAAAACGTAGCAAGTTGGGTTAAAAGCATGAAACTTGGCATAGTTGTTTAATAGGTCATTTTAAGCTATTCTAAAATTTCACCCGTTGGGGTAGGGTTGCAACCCTTATTTATTTTTTAAGGGGTTAAATTTTTTTACAAATTTATTTCAATGTTTTTTTTTAATTTTAGTGTCTTTTTTGACTAATTTGAACATGAAGATTTCCAAAAAAATACGCCAATTTTGTATAACCTAGCGTTTGGGCTGTACGGCTGTAATATTTGATTTAAGTCTCAAAATTTCATTCTTTAACATATTTACCGTATGCTGACCAAAATGCTGGATATTTTTGTAAGTTTTGGTACGAAACATGTAATTAAATTTGTGACAACCCCATGGGCGCATCCATGGGGGGAGAAGGAATGTTACCCCCCCCCCTTGGATGCGCCGTTAAGGATTCTTTGTACCAATTTGGGCAATACTACACTTCTACTGGGACTAACGTTTTGTATAATAAAAAAAAATAAGTTTAAGCTGGCTTCACATTATAGGAGTTACAATTCTGAATAATACTTTCCAGATTACTTACATACTTTCTAGACTTTTACACATAACCGTATCTACTTGCTCATCTTTAACATTACGACTACTTCTTTTGTATAGACGTGCCAAACACTTTAGATGGCATATGGCTTCTTGGGCTACCAAATCGCCTTCTGCCAGTACGGCTAGAAGGCGCGTATCACCAACAATTTTAGCAGAGTGCTCCACCTCTTTATAAATTGTCTCTGTAGCACACAAATGTAAAACATTTTTTTAGCCGAGCATGCCAATAGGTATGGTAGGCTATTAGGATCGGCAAAAAAAAAGTTTTTTTAATTTCACTCAAAATGAGTTTTGGGTAATAAATGACCTAAATACAAAATATTTTCGTGGTGTCTGTCTGTCTCTGTCTGTCCGTCTGTCCGTCTGTAACACGATAACTCAAAAAACGCTGAACCGATTTTAACCAAATTTGGCACAAAAATACTGTGGCACCCGAGAATCTGGCCATTAGTTTTTGGTGGGGGTGGGGGGTTGGTAAGGGGGTATAGGAGGGGGTTAAAAATTTAAAAAATTCGTAACTCCAAAATTACAGTAGCTAGCGAAACGCGGTTTTCAAATTAAGATTAGGAATAATATTTGCAACAAAATTTGTAATAACATCAAAATCAGTCAGAGTCGCAGTGTTCGAGATATTAACATATTTTAGTATGGGCGGCTATACGTGCCTCCCGGCGCCAATTTTTTACCTGGTTCAGTGCATATGAAACAAACATATTATTTTACATTTACCAATGATGCAGTTGATCTTGTTGCTCGAGCACAGTGGTGAAGCTATGGGGGTGATGGGGGGGGGGATGCTCCCCCCAATGTATAATTGAGTTGGGAAATTAGTCATGACAACGCGACGTCTAAATCCCAAATTTGTCAAAAATAAAAAAAAAATTGCCGCCGCTGCACTAATGTGAAGCGGATATTGCCATCAACTTAGATTTACAAAAAATAATAACAACTTGGGCCACTTTGAAGACCAGACGACTAGTCTATACTAATATACATATGTATAAAATCCTTAAGTGACTGACATACTGATTAATCACGATCCTGCTCAAACCACTCAACGTAAGAAGCTCAATTTTGGCATACAGGTTGATTCTAGGGTGTAGAAGTTCGATAAGAAGGGATTTTTCGAAATTCCAGTTCCAAGAGGGTGAAACCACCCCTCAATATCTGTCATAAACAACATAATGATTAATATTTGGTTCGTTGCTCAATATAAATTATTATAATATATTAATTTATATTGCTTCTTTTGTTTATTCCGCTATACACAGTCAGTGGCGTCACTTAAACCAGGTTAAAAATTGTTAAAAGTATAAAAATTACGATATTGCGTTTATTTCTAGGGTAGGATGATAAACATATCAGTTTAACGTTGTTTATTGATAATAATAATATTAATAACAATAATTAATAATTGAGTTATTAGTTTTTAGTTAAATTTGATAAAAATATGTCACCAAATATTATACAATTGGCGTTGGCATTAAAATTTTGAATATTTTTAACCTTTTTCATAAAAAAAGGGTAAAACCATCATCATAAGGGGTGAAATTTGAAGTGCTCAAATCATTTAAAATGGTCTAAATAACAACTCTGGCGAGTTTCATGCTTTTAACCCAATTTGCTACGTTTTACCCTATTTTGAGGGTCTGCCGCATAGACTAATAAGGTTGCGCATCTTATTTCTTCAACAGTTAAATATTTTTTTAAAGTTTGATGCCCTCTAACGGACAAATGAAGCACATTTGTATAGAGGCAAATTGTGTCTAATGAGCTTATTTTCATTCCAAAAATACGTAGTCCTCGGAATATTGGGACAAGCTGTATAGAAACTGATAGTTTTATCGAAAATATTTGAATGTTTGCTTAAAAACCGAGTTTGTTATTATTCAACCAAAAACTTTTGGAGTAAAAAGTATATACATATGTAAAAAGGTATATGTAAACAAATTCTTATTTATTTTAATATTTACATTCATTTTTCATTAAAAAGTTGTTACTTAAGTAAACTATATGCAATTGTTGCTAATATTCCTATTATTTTATGTACCGTGTGTTGCACTGCCGACCTGAACATAGGAAGTAAACTAAATGCAATTGTTGCTAGTATTGCTATTAGGTTATGTACCGTGTGTTGCGCTGCCGACCTGAACATAGGTTATCCTATATAAATTTTAAAAATGATGCGTAAAAGTTCCCCATTTTATTTTAGAGAAAAACTTTTTAAAAAACTCTTTAAAATGAAGCAAACATAACAATTGATAACAGTCACAAATTTACTATGTCACAATATGACAAATCTTTTCTACAGAGCAGTTAAAATAATTTAAATTATTTTCTTTATGAAAAGTATAAAGTGTAATTGTAAAACCACTAATTTCGAGGTTCTGAATGCAGCTTTAAGCTTCATTCAGAACCTCGCAATTAGTGGAATAAATTAGTAGTTTCAATTACATTTTATACTTATAGTAGGAGAGTTAGCAACGTCGGAAAAACAGGTATTTTAAGACGTTTGGCTCTTTGATATATCTTTTACTATGCTCTCTAGAACAGCATGCGGCCCGTCTGGCTGCCGGTAAACGTTGCGTTCCCTACTGCGCATTGAAAGAAGATCCTATATTTTTATTAGTCCTTTAAATTCTAGTATTGAATATAAATCGAACATGTCGCCATAGCGCAGTGCGTAGAGTTTCCGACCACGAACCGATGATTCAGAGTTCGAATCCGGGTCAGGACAAATACTTTTTTATTTTATTTTCGTTTATATTCTGATAGTAAAGTATTAAATATTTGTTTTTTTAATCACCAGATTTATTTAATACTTTACTATCAGAATATAAACGAAAATAAAATAAAAAAGTCGTTGCCCTGACCCGGATTCGAACTCTGAATCATCGGTTCGTCGTCGGAAACTCTTCGCACTGCGCTATGGAGACATGTTCGATTTATATTCAATACTAGAATTTATAGGACTAAAGCTTGATTTTCATGCATCCGTTAACCGACGATACGTTGATATGATATTAATTTTATTGGTAGAATTTATAAAGTCTTTAATTGGTTAGAAAATAACGCAGTTTTTAAATTTATTGCATTTTTATGCCTCAGTTTATCGGATATACGTTGGTGTTATTTTATATTTTCGTTTCCATAACGATTTTACTATTTTACTTATATTTTTATTAAGGTTAGATTAAATTTGTCAAAAAAATGTCAAAACGTCCGTTATCGTATGAACGGGTCCGTTGACGGGCTGAAGTAAAATATCTACGGACGAAAAGTGGCGTGAAAATGCTATGACCAATCAGAGCACCGTCGGACCATCGTATCAACGTATAACTGATGCATGAAAATCAAGCTTAAGGCTGCATTCCGTTGCAAAACCAGGCGAACCCAGACCGGTATCGGTTTGAAGCTTGATTTTCATGCATCCGTTGTCCGACGATACGTTGATACGATATTAATTTTATTGGTAGAATTTAAAGACTTTGATTGGTTAGAAAATAACGCAGTTTTTAAATTTATTGCATTTTCATGCCTCCGTTTATCGGATATACGTTGGTGTTATTTTATATTTTTGTTTCCATAACGATTTTGCTATTTTACTTATATTTTTATTAAGGTTAGATTAAATTTGTCAAAAAGTGTCAAAACGTCCGTTATCGTATAAACGGGTCCGTTGACGGGTTGAAGTAAAATATTTACGGATGAAAAGTGGCGCGAAAACGCTATGGCCAATCAGAGCACCGTCGGACCATCGTATCAACGTATAACGGACGCATGAAAATCAAGCTTGATACGGAACGGTTTGGTAAAATACTGGAAACGTCAAATGTTGACGTTTTCTAAATTTCAAGGCCTCTATTATAAAATTTATCTTTTGTGCATTTTTAATGTACCTATTCTCTGTTTTTACGTTTGTTTCTTCTTTTCAGTGGAGTTTAATATTGAAAAGTACTTTATTAATAAACTGTTAAACTCGTTAGACAGCTCAAGTGAAGATTTGCAGGTCCAATATTAAAACAGATCAATAATAAATAAACAAATATTTATATTTTTATAGCTTACAAAACATTTACGATTACTTGTTGTCTTGTTTTTCAAGTTTTCTTTAAATGTTCCCGACTTTAAGAAACAATGGCTGCATGATAAGTTCAAATGGTCCTAAAAAGTCATTCTATTTAGTGAATTCTAGTTAATGAAATTTATTTACCTTTACTGCCTACCTCCATTGCTTTTGGATGTAAATACAAAATATTATTACAAATTTTAGAAATTAAATGAAAATTTCACTTGAACTTCCAATATTTGCTTGATTTCTGTCCATGATACAAAGAATACAAGGTATGATATTGCGCAGGTTGGTCACTACGTCACAGGTGATAAATGGCACCATTGGTCGGCAAGCATCGCGCGCCAATTTCAAATTGTCCAAACAGATGACACAATAAATGTGAAAATAATTTTTCAAATGTCAAGCTCGATGATTTGACATAACTTTTGGGGTTATAGTAGTAGTAGTAGTATATTAGTTTAATGGCCACAGCTGCCAGGGCTATCCGGCCGGATGGTAGAATTAACTACCTACGGTTGAGCGTTTATATAGATGATGACACACAGACGAGGATCGCTATAAAGCGAGCCTGGGAAATCCCATACCCCGACTGTTGAGTAGAAGAAAATGTTGGCAAAGGAAGATCCTGCAAAATAAACAAATTTAATAACAATTTCATTTAAAATGCCAAAGATTAATTCCACAACTATCTAAGAATTCGCCTATAATATAAACTACAATTGGATGAGCATGCAAAGCGGATGTAAAATTATGAGGGGATGTTTTGTAAAAGCCAATAAGTGATTTATATAGTTTATCTACTAAAGCGGGAAATTTATTGCATTCAAAAAAGATGTGGTTTAACGTTCCAATTTCTCCACACTCACATAAGGAATCTGCATTTACACCTATACGATGTAAATGGGACGGAATTAGACAAAAAACATTTTTTTTAACTTTTGGGGTTATGTCCTAATTCTTTCTTTCTTTCTTAATTGGTTTTACGGCCTAAGCTGCCAGGACTATACGGCCAGGTGATAGAATATCTATCCTTTTTTTTTCCTTCTTCAATCTAAGACAAGAGAAGCTCGTGAAAGCGTCCGACTCAAAAGTCGTTTCTCTTGAATATTTGTATAATTTTTCTTGGGTTACCCCCGTGACAAGTGAAAAAAGATTGTCTTTTAAAAATATGTTCACTCTGACGGTCTTTCTTCTCCCACGCTGGAAGCATCCGGCTACATAGGGCTTGGTTACCCCCGTGACAACGTGAAAAAAGATCCTTCTGACGGCTTCTCTTCTCCCACGCTGGTAGCATCCGGCTACATAGGGCCTGGTTACACCCGTGACAACGTGAAAAGCTCTTCTTTAATATTTTTTACAAAAATATGTATCTGAATGAAACAGGAACACAATTTAACACTTTTTCACCAAAAAAATTGACTTTTATAAAACGATTACAATAATATCTTCAGAATGACAACTTGGACTCCCGAACAATCAGCCATCAGACAACATACGTTGCTGCCTCATGATACAAAGAATACAAGGTATGATATTGCGCAGGTTGGTCACTACGTCACAGGTGATAAACGGCACCATTGGTCGGCAAGTTCCGCGCGCCAATTTCAAATTGTCAAACAGATGACACAATAAATGTCAAAATAATTTTTCAAATGTCAAGGACGATGATTTGACATAACTTTTAGGGTTATGTCCTAATTCTTCCCTATTTTAGGTCTTTTTTTATTAGTGGCAATTGCACAATATGGATATTTTTTGTATGGCGTATGACGTCACAAGTGGTATGCGCAAACTTAACGAAATTGGGGCCGCTATCGATCATACCTTGTTTTCTTTGTACCATGATGCTGCCTCGACGACAGACCGAACGGAAGTCCCCTCCTAATTCTTTCCTATTTTAGGTCTTTTTTTATTAGTGGCAATTGAACAATATGGATATTTTTTGTATGGCGTATAACGTCACAGGTGGTATGCGCAAACTTAACGAAATTGGAACCGCTATCGATCATCAAGGACTGTATATATTCTAAAGGACTGTTCGATCGCGTCAAATCGCCGCTGTCGTAGTCGCCGTAGAATGTCACGCGCTGACCAGCGCTCCACAGTGCGGCAGATGGTTATTCTAGTGGGACAAAATCTCAAGAGCAATGTTTGGGACTTAAAATCTAAGAACATAGCAAATGGTCTAATATATAGCAACTATATAGTTAAATTTATTTATTTATTAACAACTTAATTTATTAATAAATATATTATGTTTCTTGGGGGGTTTAGATATTTTTTTTTTATTTTTAGATATATAAAGTGCACTAAACTCTACTTTTATTTAAAATACCATTTCAAAATTACAAATCATTGAACTAAACTTATGACATGAGCTTCACCGTTTTTCAGGTATTCACAGGTGGAGGTGTACTCCGATAAATATATAACAAAATAAATACAAGATAATAAAACTATGATATTATTCGTACATGACACACAAAAACCGTATTGTAAACTATTGCCAACTACATAAAATTATGATATCAAAAAACTCTTTAGCAGTTTTTTTTTAATTAATTTGTAATCTTGTGACACCCTCTATAATTTATTTTAAAAAATATATTTTATTTTGAAAATAATAAATAAGATAGATATTTTAATTTTAACACTCGGTAATTGTAAATTCATATACAGGGTGTCTCAGATTTTAATCGGGAAAATTTAATAGACGATAGAACTTGCAAAAATAAAACAAAAAGTTCATATCAACTTGTAAGATTTATAGCTTCCTTTTCGAGATATAGGGTGTTAAAGTTACTTAAAAAAGAAAAAAATAATAAGATATTTGAAAAACTATTTAATCGATTTGGATATAACTTGACCCGTTTATAATACTTACTATGGGACTTAATTTGATGTAATTAGATTTAAGTTTAATGGCCAGGGGCGGCGGTGGGGCATCACTGTTAAAGTATTTTAAAGGAAAAAATAGGCACGCCACTGCTTTTTTAGAAGTTTAATATTTTTCGATTTAGTAATTAAAACTATTATTTTTTTGTCTCCTGGCTTTTTTGTCTATCTTGCTTACTTCTTGCGAAAAAAAATAAATTCTAATTGGTAATTAATATTATAATTGGTATTCTAATGTATCTCGAAAAGGAAGCTTCAAATCTTACAAGTTGATATGAACTTTTTGTTTTATTTTTTAAGTTCTATTGTCTATTAAATTTTCCCGATTAAAATCTGAGACACCCTGTATAGTAAGTATCTAAGACAATTTTTTAAACTCAGTGCCTTTTGATGGAGTTGTTTTGTTTTTATACTATCCGATTGAAATGAATCTTTTTGGGCATTCACCTGTTAAGCTTGACCTCCCTGTGACTGTAACTACCTGTGTTGGTAACTATTGGTAACTCAAAAGATCTACATCATTCAATATATCGATACATATTTGAAAAAAAGTGAAAGTTTGGTATGGGCAGAACAAAGGCACGAAGGATTTTAACAAATAATATACGTACATACAGTAGAAAAGTACATACCTTTGGCAATCTTCAACATAATTTGGCTTTCTAATAAAATGTATAAGCACTTCTTGTATATATTTTGTTTTCGTATGATCTTTGCCTTGCTGAGCAGAAAACGACCAAATTTGGTTGATAAAAATGTATCGAAATACAAAGAATATTCATGCATTTTTGTATCAATTGGAATGTCTACTATTTATTCTTATCAGTACACATTTTTTAGCTTATTTCTAACCAAACGCTTTTGTCCCGCTTAATTTATCTTCCAACGCACTGTGCGCTCGTCCGTCAAATGCAAAAATAACTGTCACTGTCCAAAATCTTTAGCGCCAACTTTAACTCGGTCAGTAGATGACGTAAAAAAACTGACAGTGCAGGAAGATAGGAATCGAACCAATGCCGTCTCTAATAGAACAGCCTTGGGGCGAGATTTATGACGTCACGCTAGTTAGATACTACGGATTAATAAATATGTTGTAGAATACATGGAAAACATAATTATTCCTCAGATTTTTGGTTTGTATTTTAAAAATTATATAGTTCACATGAAATATACATAATATACAGTTAATAACTACAAGATATATACCTATTTATAGTAATAAATACTTTGGCAAATAAAACTATGAACCATACAAATGCAGCAAATGTTTTACAATATACAAATAATGTATTACATAAGATATTGGGTAAAATGTAAATATATTTTAAATTTTGGGGTTTGAAAATCGATCTAATTTAACAAAAACATTCAATATCTACTAATAGTGATGTATTATTATTTGCATTCACAAAATTTATATGTATATTTTGCAAGTATCAATGTTCGAAAAATTATATTTACAAATAATACAATATCATCTAAAAAGAGGCGTCAGCGATGGCTATGAAATGAAGATCGCTGGCATTTTATATGTAAAATTATTCTAAAATTTTTGATTTTCTTGGGATTTTAGGTTCAGGGAAAAACGCTGATTTAAGTTTTCATTTGGGGTTTCATTATTTTTATTTGGTTTAAAAAAAAACGTTTTGGCTAACTATAGCCTTCATCAGTGTTGTGTCATATGAAAAAAATAGTGTCGAATGTAATCCAAAGAATTACATATGAAATATTCACACCACATAATGTTTACTGCAATTAATAAACTAATATAAACTTGAAGAATTTTGGTTTTTCGGGTTATTAGGCCGTCGTCGGTTAGAATTCACACTAGACTGATCACAGTCTAGTGTGAGCAATCGGAGCAAACACACCTCTGAAGATGCTAGCCACTCGTGCTAGCGAAACGTTAGGAAGCAATTCTAACCGACGACGGCCTAATAACCCGAAAAACCAAAATTCTTCAAACGATGGCCGCGAAAGCCTAAACTACTAATATAAACTTATCAAAAGATGACCACATATTTTTTAGAATTATTATTCTTAACAGTAAAACTATCTACATTGACTATGGAGACTATGGAGTATGCAGTAAATATTATGTGGTGCGTGGTGTGAATATTTTATATGTAATTTTTTGGATTATATTCGACACTATTTTTTTCATATGACACAACACTGATGAAGGCTATAATATTAGCCGAAACGTTTTTTTTAAACCAAATAAAAATAATGAAAAACCAAATGAAAACTTAATCAGCGTTTTTCCCGAACCTAAATCCCAAGAAAATCAAAAAATTTAGAATATTTGGAAACAAGGTTCAAGAATATCAAATTTTCCAAGAATGTAAAATTTTAGTTAATTATTTTATGTGTAAAATTATTTAGGGAATGTCATCGATGTTCATTTCCAAGCCAACTAGACTTTGTTTTTTTCGATTATACGGTATAATTATTACATAAAATATAAATAACATTAGACCAATTAAAACAAAGAAATATGAATTTCTTATTATTTTTAGTAACACCTTTATCATTAAAACTTAATTTTGTATTGCAAATATACCAATTTATTGACTATACAACACTATTCATTAAAAATTACCGAACAAAAATATGTTATGCCTTACATACATTATATTATCAAACAAAAACACATTCTTCTTTTAAACTTTATCATTCTTGTCTTTACAAAAATCTTTTTAATTTTGAACTCAAAATAATAATCTTTTTCATGATCTTTAATACACATATTCTTTATTTTTCCCTAGATCATAATACCTACTTACGTGTTTATCTTACGTGTTTGAATCTATCGAAGCTGAACCAACAACACTTGGAGTGGAGATTCCACAATATGAATAAAATAAACATAATTGTCCAGCTTTCTTTAATACCATCCTGGGAGAATATTATTTTTAAATTTATTAAAGATATTTTCAATAGAATTGTCTTACATACATCTTACATACATTATATTATCAAACAAAAACACATTCTTCTTTTAAACTTTATCATTCTTGTCTTTACAAAAATCTTTTTTTTAATTTTGAACTCAAAATAATAATCTTTTTTCATGATCTTTAATACACATATTCTTTATTTTTCCCTAGATCATAATACCTACTTACGTGTTTATCTTACGTGTTTGAATCTATCGAAGCTGAACCAACAACACTTGGAGTGGAGATTCCACAATATGAATAAAATAAACATAATTGTCCAGTTTTCTTTAATACCATTCTGGGAGAATATTATTTTTAAATTTATTAAAGATATTTTCAATAGAATTGTCTTGATTTATAAATCGTACCCACTTTTCTTGCTCTTCCGGATACTTTAAGCTGCCTAGTATAACTATCCTTTCCACCAGGAACACAATAAAGATGAGGCATAGCACCAAAAACACACTCCACTTAAGCTTTATTAATGAATTGTTGAGTCTTAAAAAACACACACAAAAATCACGATAAATAAAAAATTTATGGGCACTTTTAGGTTAAAGCACTTAACAAAACGTGTAATATTTCGTGTTTTTTATGAGAAACAGATTGACCATCATAGTAACCATATATCTGTAGTACTTTATGTCACTTAAACACCAAAATAATTAGTTTTTTGCACTACAATAACAAATAATACCAAAAATCAACCGACAAAATATGAATACAGAATCTAACCCAATATCTAAGTATGTACAGCTGATGAAGTAAACAAAAGTCCGCCCGTAGGCTGATCTTTTATAGAGGGCATTGATCGAACTATCCTTTGATCGATCATACCTTGTTTTCTTTGTACCATGATTTCTGTCACAGAAATGACATTGATTGACAAACAAAACCAGAAAAACCAGCCTTGTCGCGCTGGTTAATTTGATAACAGTTATAACCGAATTTTTCAGGAACCGTGTTCCGTAATAAGAAAACTTTCAGGAAACCGATTGAAACGGAACATAAAACCATAATCAAGGTAAGCAACGGAATACACCCTAAATTAATAAAAAATATAGGATCTTCTTCCAATGTGCAGTAGTACGGGCAGAACGCAACGGGTATCGGCAGCCAGACGGGCATGCTGCTCCAGAGAGCATAGTAAAAGATATATCAAAGAGCCAGACGTCAAAATACTTTCTCGAAAACGTTGCTAGCTCTTAGACCATCTTAAGGTGCGTATTCATTATCCGAACGAACGAACTAACGAATGTTCGCTAGTGGTATGGACGGGGACCGTACGATACCAAACGCCTTTGATGTACCGACCATAGATAAAAGAAAATAATCTACTATTAAGATAGATATGAAACTTAATAGTAAAATTTTGGGTCAAAGCGCCCCTCCGTGTTTTTAGTGGAGACTACGTTTAACCCAGCGCCTTCGCCTTTTCTGCTGTAAATGTTTTTTATGTATATATTTGAATTCAAAGGATTTATTTTTAAAGTTACACTGATATATTAGTATATCAGAGTAACTTTAATAAAACATAAGAATATATATATTTTACAATTTATTTTTTTATTTATTTTACAGAGTTTCATGTAAATGATCGTAAGTCGACTGGCTGTTTAATGAATAGACCGAGATTTATAGATTTTAAAGCGAACGAAAAAAAAAAATCAAACAACGAATACATACCATATATTTTCTTTTATCTGAGGTTTGTTATCGTTATACCTTATCGTCTTTTGGAAACACGTACATTTTTGCAGTTTTGTTAGTTTCTTTGCAAGATGCAACACAACAAGAAAACACCATTTTTACAGTTAATAAATAATAAAACTATTTCTGACTATGATATTTAAAATTTAAATAGATACAAAATTAAAAACAAACGAGTATTTGCAAACGCAGGCCCAAATTCAATAAAAATCAAAATTTTTCCTGCGAAAATCAGGCTTTTTCACTGAAACGGTATTTTTTGATTTATCAGCAGTCATTGTCAAGTTGACAATATACAGGGTGTTTTCGAATTAGTCTAAAAAAATTATGGTGTGATTCCTCATGTGTTCTTAAAACAATTTTTATATAACCATTAGGTCTAAAGTACTTCCTTTCTGATCTACAGGGTGTTAAAAATTAAAAAAAAATCGATTTTTTTGCTTAACATAAATGGTACACCACTGCTTTTTTAAAGAAAATAATTTTTTTCCTTGACTGGCCATCCTTTTTCAACAAAATTGATCTTTTGAGTTTTTCTTGTTCATCAAACGGTTGTCGAGAAAAAAATAAATATACTTATTAAGAGCCCGCCTTAATTCGTTTTCTAACGATTTTTTATTTTTTAGATTAATTAGGAAACACCCTGGATATGCATATCACAGGCAACCAAATAAACTAGTAACCTCTAAAAATTATTTTTCCTACCACTAGCGACATACCGTGTTTTTAGTGTGTACTAAATTATTTTATCAAAATTTCACCATATAAGTTTCCAGGCAATGGTACCGACTCGAAACGGATGGCCGAGCGAACGAACGAACGAACGGTCGGTCCCCGTCTAAATATACCGCACTTTCATTCGTTCGTTCGTTCGTTCGTTCGTTCGTTCGGATAATGAATACGCACCTTTAGACTATTAGTTTACTATCATTCATAGCATAGATAAATGAAACAAGTTTAGATTGGAAAGTGTCTATAAGGACAATGTAAATACTATTTTACGCTATTCTAGCAACGGTCGCGACCCAAAGCAAATTTCAAATTTATTATTATTTTCTTTTAATTTTATAAATAAAATACAGTGTGTTGCATATAAGAAACTTTATTTTATATAAGGATATGTATGAAATACCTTATGATCGAAAAAAAAACGGCGTCCAGTTGGCTAGGAAATGACGATCGATGACTTTCCCATATAACTTTACATATAAAATGACAGCGATCTTCATTTCATAGCCATCGTTGACGCCGTTTTTATTCGATCATACGGTACCTATGAAACATTGGAAACCGACGTTATGCCACGATCCACGATGGTTGTTGCAGTTTACAACACAGCTTTTTAAGTTTTTAATGCCACTTTTTCACAATTATCACGGGTTTGAGTAAATAACATTTAAATTAAATTCACAAGATAGCAATAATTACCTTGAGAATGGACGCTTTAAATACTTTTCGGTATTTTTTCAATGAGGGCGATTTAAATTTTTAAAGATTTTATAATTTTTGAAGTTTCTGACTTTGACAAGGGAAAATTATTTCTGTTGTTGTTTGGGGGGTGGATGTTCTCTCTGGTTGTTCTTAGCATAACTTAGCCAATGCCGTTCTTTAAAAGATCAGTCTGGGAGCGAGATTTATGACGTCACGCTAGTTAGATACTACGGATCAGGGTTGGCATGATTTAAATCAAATAATTTAAATCATGATTTAAATCGTGATTTAAATCAAGTGATTTTTTAATTTTAATCATGTGATTTAAATCAAAAAATTAATTTTATTGAAACTTTATAATAAATCAAAAAATAACTGTAAAAGTTATAAAAATCTTTCCTAGAAAACTATAAAAAATATTTCTATAACAGATATAACAGATAATAAATCGAAAAATAATTGTAAATTTTATAAAACTATATAAAAATATCTATTTATCAATTTAAATGTTCAACCGATTTTTGAAGTAATTTCGTGTGAATCCATAAGACCACTAAACGCAGGGATTTTTTATTTTAAAATTTATGTATAAGTGACAAAAATTCGCTGTTCGAATACATATCTTTCGCAGACTAGTGTAGAAAATCTATAATCGTTGTCAAAAAATATGTTGTTTTATATTTTTTTGAAACGTTGGTATGTTTCCAAATTTCTTACCGACATTTTTATTTGCAGTAAGTACTTTACACTTTGACATTAGATAATACTAATTTCATTTTCGACTAGACTATTTCCGAACAATAGTGTATTGTTTTATTAAGAGTAGAAATTATACTTTTTTTGACGATGCTGAACATTTGAAGGACCATCGTAAAGCTATTCCGACGTTACAAAGAGGCACAAAAAGTACATTTTTACTCCGAATAAAACACAACATTTTTAAAACGTTACAAATAATTTTTTAATCAATTTCAAACATTGCAAATAATACGAACAGTAATCGAGAAACAATTTGTACACTCGTTGAATTTGACATTTAATATCAGTTTAATAATATATTTTTGTACTTTTGTGCTTAGGCATAACAGTGATTTACTTTTATGCCTAGCCGTTAAAATGGCAAAAATTAATACTTTTGAGACGTTTGAAAAAAAAATCCTTTTGATCTGAAGCGAGCGACTTTTTTTGCGGAATATATTGATGATGTGGAAAAATGACACGCGCCGTAGAATTGTTAATGTTATCGGTATCGCTGAGGGTTATAAAGATTTAGCCATTTAGGATAGAACTTTAATTGGAAATAAGTCCTAGTCATTTGGAAATCCGATTTAAATATTGTTTTGAATTAAAATAAAAAAAATCTGATTTAAATCAAAAAAATCCGATTTAAATTACAAAAATCTGATTTTTTTGATTTTTTTTTTAAAAATCATGATTTTTCCAACCCTGCTACGGATTAATAAATATGTTGTAGAATACATGGAAAACATAATTATTCCTCATATTTTTGGTTTGTATTTTAAAAATGATATAGTTTACATGAAATATACATAATATACAGTTAATAAATACAATATATTATATACTTATTTATAGTAATAAATACTTAGGCAAATAAACTATGAACCATACAAATGCCGCAAATGTTTTACAATATACAGATAATGAATAGGTACATAAGATAATGGGTAAAATGTGAAATATATTTTAAATTTTAGGGTTTGAAAATCGATCTAATTTAACAATAAAACATTCAATATCTACTAATAGTGATGTATTATTATTTGCATTCACAAAATTTATATGTATATTTTGCAAGTATCAATGTTCGAAAAATTATATTTGCAAATAATACAATATCATAGAAAAAAAGGTGTCAGCGATGGCTATGAAATGAAGATCGCTGTCATTTTATATGTAAAATTATTCTAAAATTTTTGATTTTCTTGCGATTTAGGTTCGGGAAAAACGCTGATTGAGTTTTCATTTGGTTTTTCATTATTTTTATTTGGTTTAAAAAAAACGTTTCGGCTAACATTATAGCCTTCATCAGTGTTGGGTCATATCAAAAAAATAGTGTGGAATATAATCCAAAAAATTACATATAAAATATTCACACCACACACCAAATAATGTTTACTGCAATTAATAAACTACTATAAACTTGTCAAAAGATGACCACATATTTTTTAAAATTATTATTGACACTAAAACTATCTACATTTTATTTAACACTAAAACTATCTACATTGACTATGGAGTACGATTTCAGCCATAGTTAATGTTGATTGTTTTAGTGTTAAGAATAAAAATTTTAAAAAATATGTGGTCATCTTTTGACAAGTTTATATTAGTTTATTAATTACAGTAACATTATGTGGTGTGTGGTGTGAATATTTTATATGTAATTTTTTGGATTATATTCGACACTATTTTTTTCATACACAACACTGATGAAGGCTATAATATTAGCCAAAACGTTTTTTTTTAACCAAATAAAAATAATGAAAGACCAAATTAAAACTTAATCAGCGTTTTTCCCGAACTTAAATCCCAAGAAAATCAAAAATTTTAGAATATTTAAAAACAAGGTTCAAGAATATAAAATTTTCCAAGAATGTAAAATTTTAGTTAATTATTTTATGTGTAAAATTATTTAGGGAATGTCATCGATGTTCATTTCCAAGCCAACTAGACTTCGTTTTTTTCGATTATACGGTATAATTCTTACATAAAATGTAAATAACATTAGACCAATTAAAACAAAGAAATATGAATTTCTTATTATTTTTAGTAACACCTTTATCATTAAAACTTAATTTTGTATTGCAAATATCCCAATTTATTGACTATACAACACTATTCATTAAAAATTACTGAACAAAAATATGTTATGCCTTACATACATTATATTATCAAACAAAAACACATTCTTCTTTTAAACTTTATCATTCTTGTCTTTACAAAAATCTTTTTTAATTTTGAACTCAAATTAATCTTTTTCATGATCTTTAATACGCATATTCTTTATTTTTCCCTAGATCATAATACCTACTTACGTGTTTATCTTACGTATTTGAATCTATCGAAGCTGAACCAACAACACTTGGGAGTGGAGATTCCACAATATGAATAAAATAAACATAATTGTCCAGTTTTTTTTAATATCGTCCTGGGAGAATATTATTTTTAAATATATTAACGATATTTTCAATAGAATTATCTTGATTTATAACTCGTACCCACTTTTCTTGCTCTTCCGGACATTTTTCGGACACAGGAACACAACAAAGATGAGGCATAGCACCAAAAACATACTCCACTTAAGCTTTATTGATGAGTTGTTAGAGTCTTAAAAAGCGCACACAAAAATCATGATAAATAAAAAAACTTATGGAAACTTTTAGCTTAAAGCACTTAACAAAACTTGTAATATTTCGTGTTTTTTTATGAGAAATAGAGTGACCATATATCTGGTAGTAGTTTATGTCACTTAAGCATCAAAATAATTAGTTTTTTGCACTACAATAACAAATAATACCAAATATCAACCGACAAAATATGAACACAGAATCTAACCCAATATCTAAGTATGTACAGCTGATGAAGTAAACAAAAGTTCGCTCCCAGACTGATCTTTTAAAGAACGGCAGTGGCTTAGCGTACAAACGCGATCTGCCGCTAAATTGTTTTAAAACAATTTCGCGACCCTAAATTTTGACGGGCTTTCCAATCTAAATTTATTTCCATTATCTATATTATTTACTGTGTCTAAAAAACACAATTAAAATTAATATAATATCCTAGCAACAGCTTGCGGTAATCAGTGGTATCCATAGAGAAAGTCTAATGTTTAGCTTATAAAACAATAATTTTATCTTAAATCCATCTAAACACATTTTCCCTTGACGGATGATAATCAAAATCCAAAATGACATTTCCTCGCAAATTTTGAAGTATAATTAGTGGAAAAGTTAAAAGTTTGGTAACTTTTTCCACTAATTGAAAATTCCTACCACTAATTTTGACGTTGTTTATATTATGCTTACATTCAAATTAGAGGAACAAACTTCTACGCTAATTGAAACCACTAATTTTAACTTTACTCTTTCGTTGACTCACCCTGTAAAGTACGTCTACTGGATCTGTGTCTATGAAAGGAATGTGAACAAAAAATCTTTAAATAAACAGCAATATATTTTATACGTGGACTTGACGAATATGTCACCGCAAATCACTCCGCTCACTCATTTATTGGGTTTATTTGCAAATTTGTCGAATTTTTATTGATGGGACGCGTCATGTATTTTTTTACGAAAAACATCGAGAGCATATCGTTTCCCTCTTTACAGATGCCCCGTAGCTACATAACGGATAGACGCACTGTAGGTACTTTATATTTCTTTAGTCGTATAATTCATATTTATAAATTATTTTTGATAAGTATAAAGCCAATACGACATTAAAAAATGAAACTATTAAATGATTTTTGGCCCCCATATGATCAATTTGGCATTACAAATTGAATTTGATGGTTATTCCAATCAGTGGCGGATACATAGGGACCCCCCCTAAGATCTATAAGTTGAGTTGAATATTAGGCTTTTGGATTAAAAATGGCGCCCTAAAAATCCATATTCTACATTATTTTATATTTGGCCCACCCCCCTAAAATAACTTCCTGTATCCGCCCCTGATTCCAATCAAGACCGGATGATTTTTTTGATTAATTTAGTATTTTTTCATTCATAACTCCTAAGGGATAGGCTATTGAAAATGAAGAATTTGCATCATTTTAATAAGTTTCAGATAATTTTTTCTGTAAAATAAAATGGGGAACTTTTATTTATTGTTTATAAAATTCACATAGGGTTTCCTATTCTAGACCGGTGCGGCGATGCAACAAACGGTATATAAACTGTTATTTATATATTGTATACCTATATAGAAAAAATTGTGGTAGAATTTCGCATTTTTTATGGAATATATCCTTTGTCCACACAGTGTTTCACAATAAAAGCCAGCTTTTCATTTCTGTCTTTATTAAATTCGGGAAGAATCCAAACATCTTCCAAAGGAACCGCATCTTCGCCCTACAACAACATTAATATTTATATACAATTTACCATAGTGAGTGGCTAAAGGTTCGTTTTTGGATCAATCTTAGGCTTGGCACATTTAACCGATTTTTAAAACTCCGACAGCAGCGTTCGGTACGGCAGAAATCACAACTGTCCAATTAACTTTATTTCACGTTTAACTGTAATTCAATATAGGTCTAACAGTATTTGTATTAAAATATTGCCACAAGATTTAAAAATCACTCTAAAACTTAAAATAAATGATATATTCTAGAAAAAACTTCCAGGTTCAAGCTTTAACGGTGACAAATTTATTCATAACTCTTCAAATTTGTCTTACCAACAAAACACTTAAAGTTTCAAGAGGTGTATCTTATCTTTAAGTAATTTTTTATAGTTTGTATTGTTTTCATACAAGTTTTTGGACATTCTGGAAAAATGATCTCGGAAATCCGGACTTCGTCGAAAAGAAATTATAAATTTATTTAGGTATGTGTTTCCTTAACGAGAGAATACCTGACAGTGAGAGTTTTTGTCTCTTGTTTTAATTCACCGGTAAATTGTATTTTCTGTCATTTTTAGATGTCATCTGCCGGTATTTTTCCCTGATTCGTTGGACAGACGGACTTTAAAGGGGAAATCAAAGACAGTTGACCTGTGACAGTGCCCTTGTGAGCAGTACTATTGATATTTGTACTGCATACGTTACATGACGCCGCAATGGCATCAGAATTGGATTATTATTTTTAAAAGGAGAGAAACTTTGAGCACTTTATTACACACTTTTATTTTTCCATTATTAAATGCTTAATTTTATTGGTAAAATTGGTATACATTATATACCTGTGGTGAACCGGTTTTAGAAAATAAATTAAAACCTCTTAATAATTTTTTTAGTTAAATCAGGAAATATAATTGTTTTTGTCATCTTAAATTTGTCTTAATTTTATGTATGTATAGTATTTTATAACAAATATTAATTCAGAAACAATTTTATAACATAAGTAAAAAACTACGAGTTTAAAATTAAAACTCACTTGTTGGGTAAATCCAACAAAAAGAAACAACCAGATTGGTTTAACGAAAATCATCCACATATATAGGCTTTGTTGGAACAAAAGCCCCATATAGCACATCCAGCAGTCACTGCAAATCTTGGTTGGTGAACAACTTTAAAACAGCAAGCAACATGCTTTGAAGAAACTTGCGCCAACTAGAGGATAACTGGTGGTCACAAAAAGCTAATCATATTCAAGAGTCGCACGTCACGACTACCGTAAATTCTACCAGGCTGTAAAAGAAGTATACGGCCCAACCAAGAAGGTAGCCCAACCAAGGCACAAAATGGTGAACTCCTAAAAGAGGAAGAGCAAATTAGAAACCGTTGGAAAGAGATATACAGCCATATCCTTAACCAAGAAAACAACCCCAAGATAGAAATGGAAGCACTAAACATAATACTTCAGTATAACAGTCTTGAAGTATTAGATATCCCAATAACAGAACAGGAGATAACGGCCTCCATAAAACAGTTTAAAACAACAAATCACCTGGCGTTAGGTGCATAGAGAAGGTTTCGAATGTTCTCGTATGTACTACTCCATTCCAGTGAAACTCGTTTTTTCTCGAACGTTCGAATGAATCATTACGGTGTCTATTCTTTAATGCGATTTTAAGGTCATCTGAGGGCGGACATATAGTTAGGCTAGGTCGAGTCCACACGGGTCCGGAACAATAGTGAATATATTTAAGAAAAGAGGAAGTGCATCAGACTGCGCAAACACCGAGGCATTTCACTACTGGCCATCGGATGAAAAATTCTTGCAAAAATTATGTCAAACCGCCTGCACCGACACATAGAAAAAAATCCTCCTAGAATCGCAAACGGGGTTTCGCACCACCGCGGTACGGTCGCGTCGATTCCATATTGTCCCTCCACCAACTACAGGAAAAACTAAAAGAGCAGCAGAGTAAATTTTGTGGTGCATTCATTGATCTAACAAAATCCTTCGACTCTGTGAACAGAGATTCATTCTGGGTAATTATAAAAAAATTCGGAGTACCCAATAAATTTTTTACAATGTGTAAAGGACTCCATGACAACAACAAGTAAAGAGTGTTAAATCATGGATCACTGAGTGATTCCGTCCTAACAAATACAGGAGTTAGGCAGGGATGTGTCTTAGCGCCTCTCCTATTCAACATATCCATGGCAGCGCTCTCCATTATAGTGGACAGCAAACTGCAGGAAAGAGGATTGGGCATTAGATACGGATACGACGGCGTTCTGTTCAACATAAAAAGACTCAGGGCAAAAACACGTACAAAATTCATCACAGAAGTTCAATACGCTGATGACTGCGCTCTAGTTACAAAAACGTTACAGCAATTACAAGAAATGTTGAACACGTATAAACGATAAAACTAAAATCATGTGCACTCCCTTAGATCACAACAATGCTATAAAAATGGGAGAAGAACTATTGGAACATGCAGTGGAATTTAACTACCTCGGCAGTTTGATTTCGGAAAAGACCAATATCGACTCTGAAATTCAGCACAGGATTAGCAGCGTCTCAACAATATTCTGGAAATTAAAAGACAGGGTTTTACACTCATGACTTGACCACAAAAACGAAACTTGCAGTGTACCGAGCAATAATAATCCCCACCATGTTATATGAACAACAGAGACACCTTGGACAACTCTGAAGAATTCAAATGGTTCCACCATGTCTCAAACGGATTGGTCCTTGAAAAAGTTAGCTGCGAGAGCGTTGAAGTCATGATTACAAAATGCCGCTTAAGATGGGCTGGTCACGTATGCAGAATGCAAGAAAACCGCTTTAAATCTCTGCTTTACGGTGAGCTTTTATACGGTAAGAGGACACCAGGTGAACAACGCAAAAGGTACAAGGATATTCTCCACAAAAACTTAAAGGGGATAAACATCCAGAATGAGTGGGATATAGTTACCCCACAACTCTAGTGAGTTTGTAAGGAGAATTTTAAACTCTGTTAAAAGCGACAACCAAAAAGTAAAGAGGCAACAGAGCAAAGATTTTTGAATGTCCGGAGTGCGGAAGAGAGATAACATCACGTATCGGACTTTTCAGTTATAGAAAAGCTCATGAAAGAAAACACCTTGCCATCTTTTGATGCATGTCAAATACCCGTCAGTGAGTAATGGCAGTAGTATGTAGTATGTAATATGTAAATCAGAGTAAAACTGTTCATTCCCGATATTCAGTCTCCAGTGAATAATAAAAGTAGTGCGCCATAAAGTGAAAATTCCATGGCAGTAGTGTTTGCGAAGGTTTGAGCAGTTGTATAATTTGACTTTGTGAAAGCAAATTAAGTTTTAAAAAGTCAATTCTTGTGTTTAGATAAAAAGTAAAAACTAGAAATGAAAATAATAATTTCTCTGCTCAAACTGAAATGAAACAAATAGATAATATTAACTTATAGTCCAATTTTTACATTTTACTAAATTACTTGTGTTTACAAATATTTATTTTTATTTCTATTAAAAAGAATTAAAAGTTTGTATAAGCATTAGAGCATAGAATAATTAAGAATAAATAAATTCCTTTAGAGACAAACGCCAATAAACATAATTAAAAATTCCCTTTCGAGATAAAAACCCCATCATCTTTACTGATACATAAAACCAACAGAAATATAAGAAGATAATAATATATACCTACAATAATTAGCACGCGCTAAACTCTCTCCATCGAGTTAGGGAAGATTTTGACAGATGCCATTCAAAAAATGACAGAAAATACAATTTACTTGGGAATTAAATTGACAGGCACAACTGTTACTCTATGGATTGTTTGGAATACTTATTTTCATAAAGCGCAAGTAATCTTAACAAAATAAAGAAAAAATAATTTACAGTTTACATTGACGAGTGCACAGAAATAAAAAAAATGGACCAGATAAATATGGAATATTTCGAACAATGTCGCTTTAGTAAAAAAATATGCGACATCGTACCGATTAAAATATTCAACAAAGTTTAAGTTGTTTTCACAGTTAGACTTTAAACATTTTTTCAAATTCCGGCCGGACCACCTCGGACCGATTTACGAATCTCAACCTTATTCGGCGCGCCGTATTTCGCGTAACATTTAAAAAAGAAACTCACTCCACAAAGCAATCAAAACACGCCTTAGGCATGTTTTGACTGCTATTACCTAGACCAACCTTTCACTATACCTCGACATTTGTGAAAAAAGTCTATATTTGTGGAATTCGAATCATATGGACCTCTAGATCCGTATGGTATATACAGGGTGATTCTCTAACCTGGGAATAAATTCAGTGAACGAAACATTTGTTGGGTAATTGGGTAATTGAAAGGTAGATTAAGTTAACGAAATTTGTTTACAAAAAAAAACACTGCACCGTTTAATAAACTTAATAGACCTATCAGTTATGGGGGGTCCACCACATTATTTTCGGAAATATATGTTTGGAGAGAAATCTTTGTATATAATTCAGAACTGGAGGATATAATAGGTTGATAAAGAAAAATAATTTCAGTTAAAAGTATTACCTTCAGCGTATCAATGTCGACTACCTCATCGTCGTTGAGCATGGCCATCACGCTACAGTCTAAAACCCTTGCCACTCCAACTAATGCGTGTTTTTCTAGACACTTAGTCATTTCATCTAAAGTAATAAAATCTTTAGAACCTCCGAGTTCCTCAAAACGGCTCATAAGCACCTGGTGATAATGTCCAATCAGGTTATCCCATTCCGTCAATAACATATCGCTCGGTACGCAGCAGTATAGAAAATGAAGTAAGTCGTTCGTGAATGTCGAGTACCTTTATAAAATTGAAAGAAAATAAACAATATTTTGTTGTTAAAGGTTTGTCGTAATCTTACCTAGCAAGCTGAAAATCAATTAAAATGCACGTTAGTTTGCCTTCAGATGAGTTTAAAAGAAAATTTGGCAACCAAGTGTCTCCCTGAGTAATTACACAGTACTTGTTATCAACTTTACATGCTTTACATGCGTCTCTAAAATTTGTAAATATTTCTTAATTGAAACGTTCTGCTTCTTTATTAATTCGAAATTCAAAATAAAATAATTGGTATTTCTTTAACTGGATAAAATTCATACATAAATAGCATATTTACACAATTCATCAAAAAAATCCTGGTAAAGAAAATTAACACAGAAAATTAATACTCTACTGATAAAAATAAAACAAGTTCCTATTAGAGCATAATGGGCATTTGATGCCATAAAATGCTTCGTAAATAAAAATAGTATATTTTGTTTATTTTTAAGACCATTGGTAAACCGTCTTTTTTAAAATTAGGTACTCTTACACACTTGCGTCTAGCCGTACCGTGCAACTCTCCAACTCCAACCCACAGTTCCTACCAAATTTAAACCGTGGGTTATTTTCTTATCTTTTATTATAAACTTGTAACTTTTGAGAGTAAGTTCTTAAGTAATAGTACCATAATTTAGTCTAAATTTCAAAAACGTAAAAATTATAATAACATAGGGAAATTAAAATAACTTTGGTTGTACATCATAATACGACCACCAGTAAACTCCATAAGACGACGCATATGGTGTCATTGATGACGTGCACCAAAAGTTGTTTTAATTTTCCTTTATATAACGGTTCTACAAAATCGATCGGGTATTTCGCGTGCAATCTATTGACAAAAAAACTTACACTAGAGACTAACAACGCAATGAAAATACTCCTAACCAACGCAATCAAAATACAAATAAATAAAAACAGCTTTAAAAAATAAAAACAGCCGTTTTGCCGTTCTTTGCGTCTAGCCGTTCCAATACGCATGCGTCGGAACTGTGGTTTGAGGGTGAAGAGTTGCACGATACGGCTAGACGCAAATTTCTAATCTCTTACACACCTTTTAATGCCAAAGCGAATGGCGATAGTGTAAAATACTCAACAGCGCTGAAAGGACACTTTCCATTGCAGAGAGTACTACTGGTGGTACTTCTTTTATCCTCATAGATACAGTAATTTCAACAAATGAGAATTGTTGTCGAAACGGTAAACGGTTTTCAAAATATTTGCGTTTAAAGGTTCCGGTGCATCAATTTTAGTATTAGCGAAATCAGGAGATTAATTTATTTAAAATTTCTTTACATTCACCATTTGACTAATACTGAAATCGATGCATCGTCACCTTTAAACGCAAATATCTTGAAAATCGTTTACCGTTTCGAACGAAACGAAAAGCAGCTTTTTTACCTAAAAAAGTTGTAGCTTTTTATGTCATTTGTTGAAATTACTGTATCTATAAGGATAAAGTTAATCTCTACTCTAAAGAAAAGTACCCTTTCAGGGCTGTTACACGATTTATTTACATGATCGCCATTAACTTTGGCATCAAAATATGTGTAAGAGTACCAAATTTCTCAAAAGAAAAACGGTTTACCAAATATTTTTTAAAAATAAAGATAATATACAGGGTCGTCCGAATTGTATTCCGGAAACTTTGGCAGCATATTCTGCAGATAAAAATAATTAAAAATGTTCGTATAAATGTATGTACTAAAATGCTTAGTTTCGGAGATACAGGGTGTAGAATTTTAATTTTTGTTTAGATTTTTCCCAAATAATTTCAGAAGTAACTACTTTCAGAATATTTGGATGAAAATTGATGTCTGGAAGTTTTTTGACATGAGAAACTTGATTTTGATGTCAATATGACTCCTACTTGTAGAGGGCGCCACCTACATATATTTTAACTGGTTTGAAGTGTAATAACTTTTCGTCCGTACCTGTATAAAACTACTGAGTAAAACAACGTCGCGTCCGCCCCATTGAACTCGAACCCCGATGCTCAGCGGACGCTAGCGCAACGCCAAACGCGACGCTGTCTGCCTGAACGGTCTAATTTAAGTTAAGTGAATTGTTTCCATTTCGACACGCGGACGCGACGCAAATGCGACGCGACGCAATGCGACGCGACGCTCGACGCTCTCAGCCTGAATGGACCTTAATTGTTCTCGAGATATTTGGAATCGAAATTATCAATACCTCTCATCATTGACATAAATTAAACATGTTTACTAAACAGTTATTAGACTGAAATCATAAATTTCAAATGTTTTTGTGGCAAAAGTTCAACAGAAACTGTTTTATCATAATTTTTTCCTAGAAATATTTATGATTAATTTAAAAAAATAAAAAATTTCCAAATTTATTATTTCAGTCAAATAACTATCTACTCAATGTCTTTATTTTTTTCTTTATTTTTCGTCAATAATGACATGTATTCACTATTTCCATTCTAAATATCTTGAGAACGATTGCTTGTAGCGATTTTTACCAAGAGACATTTTTTACGTAAAAAGTCACGAAAATGTATATTTTTTCACTCGGTAGTTTTATACAGGTACGGACGAAAAGTTATTACTCTTCAAAACAGTTAAAACACATGTAGATGGTGCTCCCCTAGAAATAGGTATCATATAGATATCAAAATCCAAATTTCTCATGTCAAAAAACTTCCAGACACGAATTTTCATCCAAATATTGACGTTACCTCAGAAATTATTTGGAAAAAATCGAAATAAAATTGAAACTTCTACACCCTGTATCTCCGAAACTAAGCATTTTAGGACATACATTTATTCGAACTTTTTTAGTTGTTTTTATCTGCAAAATATCCTGCCGAAGTTTCCGGAATACAGTTCGGACCACCCTGTATGTTATGTTTTTTCAAGGGTTGTAATTTCTTCGGGAAGCATTTTCAATGGAATTTTTTTATTTTTATCTGTAGAATCACCCACCAAAGTTAGATACACTATTTTTTTGAGACCCTGTATACTACTATATTTTATGTATGTATATTGACTTGGATGTGCAGTTTCACATGGGTCGCGTATACTCTCCGTCCGGATGATTTCGTCCGACGGCTATCTTGAAATAATACACGCGGACGGTCCGCGAGTACGCTCCGCTCCATCTGAAAGCGCTGTAAGTGAACTCTGCCTCTTTTTTTCTCGATAATACGGTATTTTCTTATATTCTTATTTTTATCATATACATCAGGGTGGCCATTAAGGCGAGTGAGTCCAATATCGTCGTCGTTGGAGAAGATACGATAAAAAGTTTTATACAAATGTTGTATGGTTTATAAAGGGGTATATTCTCAAAATATTTTGTTGTATACAGGGTGTCCCAAAAATATGATAAAGTTTTAATTTTTTTAAATTGCAACTCCCATTTTTCTGTGCAGATTTGGACTCGGCGTAAAATTCTGCATACAGTACGCTACTTTTATTTCCAGCCTTATGCGGTGCACAGTGATAGAAAATGGATTTCTGAAGTTCCAAAATTCAAATTTCTTATTGGCTTAAATCTTTTACAAAATTATATATTATCCTTCAAAGAAAGCTAATAAACAGTGCTACACAAATCCCAGTCGCCCTGACTAAGAAACACTTGCACTCAACGTTGATCGAAAGTCGAAACAGTTAATACGCCGTTTAGAGAAATTCTGATCTCTGTTTCGATTGCAGTCTTAACAGTTTCGTTAAATTAATATTTGTGTGTTTTGATTTCTCAAAATCATGCTGCATATTTCTGGAGATATGTAATTTGTGTTTTACATAAAATTATGATGTTTAGTATGAAAGATACTTTAGGACGCTCAATTAAAATGTACATTGTAAATTAAAGAATAATGCGAAAACGTTGTTGCATAACAAGGTAGAACTTCTTTGTGCCTTGTTACGACTTTCAAATACTAACATCATTTTTTTCTCCACCTTTTTTCCTCCTAAATAAAGCAGAAAACTTTTGCCACCAGACGCCCCTTCTCTTTTAATTTGTATTTTTATAGACAATTTCGCGACGATCAAGCGTATCGACTTTTTTCAAGTTTTTAAATCGAAGGGCCCTTTACACCCTAGGACACTTAACAGCCAACAAATACTCTTGGATTATGTTTTACATATTGTTGGAAGTGAGGATCTCTCAGTTGAAGGCAAAAAACTTAGTTGTTAACACTATTGATTATTTTACAAAGGAACTGCATGAAAAGTGGAACAAATCAAAACGTTATGTACAAAACAATTCAAAATTTCATATTGAAGTCATTTCCAGAGGATACAATCAGAAAAGTCGATTTCGAAACGGTATTTTTTTGTAGCCATGCAGTTTCTTGACAGTTTGTCAGGTTTCCAATGATTCAATTGTGCTATACTTTGAATATCAAATTACTTGAGCTAATCCAGTAATAAATTCCATATAAAAAAATTTCATAGAAGAACCAGCCTTGGAGCCAGGGCTAAAAATATGCATTTTCCACTTTTTATAATTGTCCCAAGTTTTGTAGATAGCCTTAAAATATCATTTTAAACACTTTTTTCCAATTTTTTTTTTCGATATTTTGCCATCTAACCCCACTTTTCGGGTTTTCATAGCGGTTTTTTTTTAATTTGCCGCCATGACAGTGATCACGTGACTGATGTTATAATGACATTTAAAGTTGCTAAACACGCAAAAGCGATCCCTCATACAATTTTTTTTATTTTATTTCATTTATACATATGTAGCCAACATTATGGTAGACACTGTATAGGTAGACAAAGAGGGTGAAATGTCGATTTTCAGTTATTTGCATCTTAAAAACAGTTGAAAATAGGTATAAAACATAAAAAATGTAGGTGTTTCCATTAAAATAAAGAAGTTATCTGGCATAACTCATTTTTTGGGACACCCTGTATACATTAAAATATCACTAAAAAAAATGGCTTACAAAATCTATAATCGACGTGTCCGAGCGTTTTTTCGAAAAAAAGAACATTGTTTTTTTTTAGATTCTCACTGTGAAAATAAATAAACAATCGTATATAGGGCACTCGTATCTATAGTTATTATCTATATATTATCTATAGTTAGTAAAAAAACTTTTGCAACATCATTTGTAAATTAGCTTATACCTTGATTTATAACGCCGAAAAAAACACTTACATAACATAAATATTTTTGGAATCATAGAATTGCATTTTGAATCACTGTGCGGTGTTGCCATTACGTTTCATATTTACTGAAACCTTAGTTAAAAACGCTATAACGAAAAGTGGTTAAAAACTAGTTTGAATTTAGTTAACTAATACTTTTTTTTTGATGAGGTGGGAAAAAATCTTGCATAGACACCAATACCAACAATGTTGTATGATATTTGGTAGTGTCGGATTCTTACCGACTAAAAAAACCCTCCTCCCTTCGTTTTGCCTTCTATGGCCGGTAACCGCTCTCGCATTTCTTCAGTGCATTAGGCTGTCTAAAGAAGATGTTCTTTTTCTTTGGTCTCTATTATTTCTCTGGCAGTCCTATATGCTATATTCTGTGCTCATGACTAGACTTTCCATCATGTTAGAAATATTAAATGTAAGTCCTGAGCGTATTTGGAATTGATGTCTTTGTTGACTTGTCACGCGTTTTGGCCTTAGCTCGGCTCTTTTAAATTAAAAAAAAAAGAAAAAAAAAATTTAGAAAAGAAGTAATAGATCTTTTCCGTTTGTAGAGATACTGTCTAAAACACCCGTGTCCTGAAAGTGCTTGCGTTAAATAATAGTCCACTTCACCTTTCGAGTTTAGCCATGTCTCAATGTCTGGGATAAGCTTGTGTGTCCAGCGTCCGTACTTTCCGTTGTCCCATTTTTGCTGCCAGCGTTTCACTAAGTTCTTTCGGGCTTCATCTTTTGCAATACCCTCATAAACTTCAAGCCTTTCTATTATTTGCAGTTCTATGGGAGGAATTTTTGATATTACATTTACGGCCTCTCTCGATATTGACCGATACGCACATGCAACTCGGATGCATGCAGTTCTTTGAATCCTACCTAGTTTTTGCACAAGTCTTTTATTTTCTGTCACTTTGTGCCACGCTGGAGCCGCATACAGAATTTGTGAGTGCGCCACACCCATAAGAACCCTCCTTCTAGACGATTTTGGTCCTCCGATATTTGGTAAAAGTCGGCTTAATAAACGTGTGGTGCCCTCGACCTTTTGTATAGTTTTATTAATATGCTCGGCAAAGGTTCTTTTTGTGTCCAGCCATACGCCTAAATATTTAATAACTTGTTTTGGAATAACTATAGTGTCTGCTATCTGAAACGTTATAGGAGATAACTTTCTTTTAGTGGTTAGAAGAACAGCTTCGATCTTTTTCGGGGCCAATTTCAAGTTTCTGCTAAGCAGCCATTTACATGTTCTGAGCAGCGAGGTATTAACAACATCCATTAATATACATTCATTTTTGGCTACTGCTACCATAGCCACGTCATCTGCAAACCCTATTAATGTAACGCCTTCAGGCATTTCTACTTTAAGCAAATCATCATATAAAATGTTCCACAATGTGGGACCCAAAACTGAGCCTTGCGGAACACCACTATTTATGGTTAGCGTTTTTGTAATATTTTCAGCTTCCATTTGTATTGACCGATCTGAAAGATATGATGATATGATTTTAATCAAGTTCTTCTCGATGCCTCTTCTATCTAGTGCCTCTAGGATTTGTTGCCATGAGGCGCTATTGAATGCATTTTGCACATCAAGGGTGATAACTGCACAGATTCTTCTGTTCTGAGGAGCAAAGTTTGCAGCATCATCTGCAATTTTGAGTACTTCACGTATGGCATCAACAGTTTGTCGACCCTTTCTAAAGCCGTACTGTTTTTCGGAGAGACTTTTTTCGGGCTGCGAGAGTTCTTCTTTTAGCTTTCCCAATATCAGATGTTCGTAGAGCTTTCCCTCTACGTCCAGTAAGCTAATGGGTCTGTATGCTGTTGGATCATGAATTTCTTTGTTTATTTAAGTAATAAAATAAGTATTAGTTAACTAAAAACTTATTTTAGTTTGGTTTGGTTGTGAATAAACCCGCGCAGGAAAATTTACATTATCCTATACAGAGCAATTTTTGTAGCGTCACCAACATCGGATTATTTAAAATGCTATATCTCAATTTATTTAAATGTAACACTCTGTACACTATTTTATTTTCGATGCAGAATTGAAAAATGAAGATCTTTTGTATTTACAGTTTTCATAAATTTTTAGCGGTTTTGCAGATATTTGCTGTATTATATTACATTATTACATATGACTTTTTCAACAGTAAATTTTTATCAACGCCACCTAATGATCTTTGTCTAATATTTAACCTTTGAAAATCCCGTATGTAATATGATACAGGGTGTCCCAGAAATAAGTTCAAGTATTTTAAGGGGTGGTGGATCTCGATAGAAGAAACATATTTTCTCTTTATCGTTTTCCAAATAAGTCCAAAATAACGGAGTTATTTTACTTTGAAAATTTCCAAAAATAAATATTTTTGCTAAAATTTTGAGAAACACTGAATCTTTTCTGGATTTTCTTTCTTGTAAATTTAATCTACTACCTATATTATGAAATTATGTTTTTTAACTAAACACTAAAAAAAATTCCAAAATTTTTTTCAATAAATTCCGAATTTTGAATTTTTTTTTTCGCGAAAAAAACCTCATAGGCGTTTTTCTGGGGTTGAACTATACTGCCAGTTTATATACTTGCACTTATTTCTGGGACACACTGTATAGCGAATATCTGCAAAATCGTTAAAAATTTATGAAAACTGTAAATACAAAAAATAATATACAGGGTGTTACGTTTAAAAAAATAAAGATATAGCACTCTAAATAGAGCGATCTTGAAGACGCCGTAACAATAATGGAATAATGTAAATGTTCCTGTGCGACTTTATTCTATTATCCTTGTTGTTTAGGAAAATTTAGTTAAGTATTAATAACCTAGTAATTAATAATAAGTATTATAAGAACCTAAATCCCAAGAAAATCAAACTTAGAGTATTAAGAAAGTTATATTCACTCCAGTTTTTAATCACCAAATTTTTTACCCAAAATTTCAGTAAATATGAAATAGAATGGCAACACCACATAAGGCTGGAAATGAAAATAACGTACAATATGCAGAATTTTACGCTGAATCAAAATCTACAAAGGAAAACGGGTGTGCAAGTAAAAAAAAATAAATCTTATACAAAACAATATATTAAGAATATGCACTATTAGAAGTCATGCAACATCTGCATAAAACTTTTTCTATCTGCCAACGACGACGATATTGGACTTCCTCGCACTAATGGGCCACCCTGTATATCTCTAAAATTTTATGACCCCAAATAGTGAACTTTAATATAAAATATAATAAAAACTATCTATATATGATGACAGATGAAGAATTCATACCGAAAATTACATTAGGACTTTTTTAACTGCCAAGGTATGGTGTCTATTTTAACTGCCCGCTTCATCATTCACTTCATGATTTAGTGGAAAATTTAAAAAAATTATAAGTACTTAATAATAAATAAATATGTATTTTACCCAAAAAAATCTCCGGTAAACAGTTTTTGCAACTTTTCGTAATATTTTTCTGGTAATAAAGCTTTAACCGCTTTCATATACTGAGGGCCTATAGATTTGTACAAATAATTCTCATACCAAGACCGAAATTTTTCAGAAAAACCGCTTGCCTGTAAATATATTATGGGTTAATAAAAATATTCTTTTGTGAAATAGACATGCTTACCTCCAAGCTCTTTGCTATTTTTACAAATTCAGGGTTGTTTTGTTTTAGCGCAAGGGATAGCGCGTGAAATTTAGCCAGTGTGGTTAAAAATACACAGATTGATACAAAGCTAAAATTTTCATTTCGGCCAGCAGCTTTGAATCCTCGACAGGTCAAATCTTCTAAGACCAAAAAGTCGTTTTGGCCATCGCAATAACTACTTAAACATCTAAAATAGAAATAACTCGAACATTCTCTAAACCAAATATTCCATTTGAAATTTTTTTCGGCTTTCCATTTGAATAAATACAGCTTTTGTGTACTATTTCATTTTTCTATATTTGAATGAATCGCCTTGTATAATCCATATTACAAGTATCCGCCTATTTTGTAAAACTTGAGTAAATTTTCTATTTACTTTGTTTGTCGGAAGACATGTATGTCAATTACCGTGTATACCAATTATAGAAAATACTATCTATATACGAGTAGTCTTTGTTTGACCCTATGGTATCCCATCGGGAACTACGAGTACTTCAAATGAAATCTTGGTTTTATTGCAACTATTTTTGTCAACTTGTTTATTTTAAATAGAACACTTTGTGATAGAGTTTTTATTATCCCAGATATTCTAAATATATTTTTGTTACCATTATACAGGGTGAGTTTTTTACGATGCTATGGGTATCTTGAAAACTACTGGAGGTAGAGAGTCGGTTAAATGGGGAACGAATTGCAGTTTTGTTAGGTCAAAAATATGCGCCTTTCGGATTTTTGAAAAAGTTTATAGATTACTACGAGTAGATATTTCGAAAAAAACACAAATTTCGGCTACTTTAAAAATGTTCCCCGAAATTGTACTACTTAAACCATGGTTCGAAAATTAGTAGTAGTTTTAAAGCTATTTCAAATGCTAGCTTTCAATTTTCGATTTTCTGGCTATTGTATAATCTTTCAAAAAAATAATTTTTTTTATTTTTAATTTTTTATACATTTTTTACTTAAAATTTATAAAAAAAACCGTTAATATAACAATTTCAAGAGCACTTTTATCCTCTTTATACGTTATTATGTCTTTAAAAAATCCTAAAATTTAAAAACCGTTTTTTTATTTTTTCATTCCCTGTGTATGACTTTATGACAAACTTGGTTTACAAAAAATATAACTTTCGATTATACCGCTCTGATATAAACAAATTTCAAAAAAAATTTGAAATCTTGCTTTCTTATTTGTTTTCAAATTTTTCTGTAACCGTTGACTGTTTAATTATATTTGGTTGGATAGAGGGTGGATGGCACTCCTGCATGATGTTTTTTTTATGTGTCTCCTTTAGACCTGATACCGGTGTTGTCCCGTATCTATAATAGACTTTATTGCCTCCTTGGATTTGAGGTCAATTCCTATTGTGAGGACCTGGCCATGACCCTCCTCTCTCGAGTTTATGACTCACCAACTCGATGTCCTTACATTGAAGTTTCAGAACTTGGATAAGGCTCATCAGGTAGGTGGTGTCTTTCCCCTTGCTCCTCGGCAGAAAGACCGTGATGGTCGCTCCTTTAGAGATGTTTTCTCCCTTCACTGCTACCAGTTCCGGCCTTTGCCAATGTTTAAGCTTAGGTGCGATTTCCACCAACCAACTCGCCTATTCTTGAGATACATAATCTATGAGGATCATGCCCACCCGAAAGTGTATCCCCGAAAACGCAGCTGACCCACATTTTGTAGATCGTTATGTTGCGATCCGATCGCCACTACTTCGTCCAGTATAGCCTCTTCTAGAGACATTTTCACTTGTCCAGCAATAGCGGCAAAGCTGGTGATAGTCCCTGCTTGCCTTCCGGCATCGGACGGCTTTCTATCCTGGCTTTTTTCTCTCCATGCCGGAGAAGAGGTGAGAGATTCTCGCTCCCTCTCTTGCCCTTTGATGGAGATTAGTCAGATTGTTTCTTGGTTTCTTTACTCTCCCCTTTTCGGAGGAGTGTTTTCGATTTTGCTTCCTCTGGAGCAAGTCCTTCGTGGAGCACTCGGAGGTATCTCCGTGCTTCTGCTCCGCTAAGACCTACTCTCAGAGGATCGTCTAGCCCGCCTGGTTGACACAGGCCGGGTAGACGAAACAGTAGCTTGTGTCGCTTATTGGGTCTAGAGGTAGGCTCCCGACCCTTGCTGGAGAAAGTGTTATCTTGTGTGCCACTTGTGGAGGATGATCCCAAGCAAGGGTCAGCCGCCCCTCTTATAGTTACCTTTGGATTTGGCCCCTTGGAACTTTCATTTGTAATGTTACCAGTGTCGCTAGGGGGCTTCCCCACAGCTTCACCGGTGGTGTTTTTAAACTAGATCTCATAGTGTTCCCACGAGTTGCTAGGGATAGTCGGTCCACAGAGCCCCGCATGTAGAAGTAAGGGGTCCGCATGTAGAAGTAAGGGGTAAATACAATGTGGTGCCCTCTGATGCCCCAAGGTTGAGGTCAGTAATGGCTAGTTCTCTATCTCCACGCATCCTTTTGACCTGGTCCCGTATCGTAGGATTTAGGTTTTTGGTGAGGTTGTCTCCTCTTGGTCTACGCGGTTAAGCCAAGACCCCCCCCCACACCCACTACCCGCGAGACATGACCACAGTTAGTAGAGGGTGCCTGGTATGACGGACAGGGGTAGCCCCGTCCGGCATCGTTATATGTCTTGGTGCAATTTTCTGGCCACGACACTACAGCCAGGGACAAGACGATAAGTGAGATGCTTGTTAGACCAAGGGCTAGGGGGGATTCCCCCCAGCACCTGACCAGGAGCTTCCCCACCAACGACAAGGTCTTGCATCTCCTAGGAGAAGTGGATAGAACCTTACAATGGTCCCATGTAAACCGTGTTTCTAAAATGAATAGTTGTGACATGTTTAAGGTAAAATTTTTCAATTGTAGATTTCTTGATATACTTTGTGAAAAAAAACGTTTTTTTTTTCAATTTTTATCCTCTCTAATATGTCAACGTTAATACTCTATTAATATAATTTATTATTTTTTTTTATTCTATAATATTATTATAATTATAGACGTCAACACTAATAATCTATTTTTTTTTCGTTATATTTTATCTCTAGAAGGATGATTTGAATAAGAAATATTTGGTGCACATTACTGATGTCACTAAATAAACCCTTGTATAAAATTTTATATACTCCTAGATGTTATAGTAATGAATTTTCATACAGCAAACTTTCATACCTCATTCTACTCCCGAAGGGTATGAATTTCCTAAATTCGCTTATCCTAACTAATTAACACATTTCTTTTAAAGGAACGTTTGTGCAAATTTTTATGTGTATAATTCAGCTGTCACGAAATTTTATATACATTTTTACTAACTTTTAATTTATGAATTTCAAAAATCTCTTCTAAGTTTTATTAACTTAAGGTTCCATTCTTCAGAATTTCATACTTCTAGACCAATTAGCAAGGAATTTTCATACAACAAACTTTCCGTCACAATTTTACTCTAAGAGGATGCATTTCCTCAAATCGCTTTTGTCTAGCTAATAAACTAATGTCATTTAAAATAATCTTTGTGCAAATATTTATGTATCTAAATCGACTAATAATTGATTTCTGAAGGTATGTTGTAGGTGTTTTCAACACGTGTAACAATTTAATTTTGTCATATTAAATGTTGAGACCGAGACTTGGAGTCTTATTGCTTTGGCTTTTGTATTACAAACCAGGCCTCTTTAAGTTCAATGGACGCCTTTTTTAAATCTACAAATATATTATACCTTTCATGTAAAAAAAGAATCATCAAGATTGGTGACACGGTAGCTACGGAATGGATGGACAAAAAAATCCTTTGAGCTTTTATATTATATGGATTATGGATATAATGGATGGCTATTTTTTCAAAATAAAAATACAAAAACAAAAATTTTGAGAATTTAGTAGAACTGGCAACATTGGTTTTCGTTCTGTCTGATTTTAAAAAAACTGCTAATATTAAATTAAAATATTTTGAAATTCCGCGCTTAATCTCCATTTTTTTATTTAAAACTACTACTAAAAATGGTTACTTTTTGATAAAAAAAAGAAAAATGCCAAAAATCGTGTGCCCGGATGGTTCACAATTGGTCTTTCAAACACATAAGTTAATTAGTTAGAAAAGGCAAATTTAGGAAATGAGGCATGAAAGTTCGAAAATTCGTTCGGAAATGAGGCTGTTCGAAAATTAGTTATTATCACATCTAGAAGTATAAAAAATTTGAAAAAGTTTTTTAGTGACATTTTTTAGTAATAAGAACGATTTTTTTATAATCATTCACTAGGGGTAAAAAATAACGTATATAAAGAGAGTAACAATGCTCTTAAAGTAATTATATTGACGCCTTTTCCACATTTCAGGTGAACATTTAAAAACTAAATAAAATATCTTTTAAACTATTAATCTTCGAATCATAGTTTAAATAGTGCAATTGTAAGACTCACTAGATCTATCCATAAAGGGGTAAACGACCATTTAAAATATGCACATTTGTATAAAGAACCAAGACTATGTAAAAATGCTCCTAAAATCTTATATTGACACCTTTCATATATTTCAAGTAAAAAAAAACCCAAAGGAGATGCAAGGACCATGCTAGGTTTAACGCGGACGAAGTCCAAGGTTATTAAAAGATTATTTTATCGGAAACGTCATCTGCTACGTCACAGGTATGCTACCGCTCATAGATAAAGGGATAAAAACTGCCGACAGTCCGACAGTGCATTTCCGAAACGATATTCATTGTGTACGGCGCGGCGCCGGCGTCCATAGTTTTCAGTTGTTTGATGTTTGTTTTCTTTATTACATTGCCCATTTATCTCTCTTTGTCCGTTGCATTTTATTTTTATTACTTTATCTATGATTTTATACGTTCTATATCATACCTGTGACGTAGTTGCCTCTTCGCTCCTATTGGCCCAAAAGTTACTAGGTTACCTGTTTAATATAATAATCTTGGACGAAGTCGCTGGAAAAAGCTAGTAATAGACTCATCGTTACGGAAAACGGACACCACAAGTTTTATATATAGTGTCCTAGTGGACTGATTTTTACGATTTTTCAAGTAATTTGTAGCTATATTATTTGAATTTTTAGTATCTCTTTCTAAATTTAAAATAAAAGCTACTATCTGTTATTTATCAGAGGAAAAACAAAATGTTGATATTTTGGTAAAAGTCTGAAACGCCCTGTAGAGTACGTTCACAAAGTAAGGAATTTAAAAATCATTTTGTCATCTAGGTGTATCTATCATCTCAATAGCTTTATTTTTTTTTTGTTCATCTCTATAGCTTTATTTTTTTTTGGAGATATTCGCTTATGAAGAAGACACTAACATTTTTTCCAATTTTTTACATTAAAGCCATGCCATTGCTTTTGGTTTTTGTTCTAGTCAAAGGTTCTAGTCAGTAGACCTATAAAATAGTGTTTATGGTTATGTAATGTCACTGTCTATGAAAAATCAGATTTTCGGGCCGGTAAGTGTATTACATAAACGGCCTACACACGTAACGATTTCGTACTGCGCGTTGAACTGCATATCGTAAAGAAAATCGTACGGCTTGCAGTACAGCCACTTTTTGTACAAACGATGCAACACATTGTACTGCCGCAGTTCAGATTATTCACTTTTCGTCGAGAAGGGCTACCATTATGTCAAGAATTTCAAAGAAGAAAGCTGCCGTGCCTGTAGCTGCCCTATTGCTGATAGATGAAGATGATGAACAAAAAGAAATCAAAAAGCGAAAATGGTGTAATTCACATCCCATAGGCATCTATTTTCTCTATATAAATCAATAAAGTCTTCCCAGAACGTCTTATTTTTTAAATCCATAATATTGATTAAACCAAAAATAAATACAACCCAAAACCAATCCCGAAAAGTTTGGGTGCAAACCCCACCCCAGACACGACCCGTTGATACGATATTTTACGGAAGCTCCGTACTGCAAACGATTTGACGACTGCATACTGCAAATCATCCAATTTCCCCACACACGCTACGATTTATCCTTAATGCGGCAGTTTCGATGGATATCGTACTGCATGCAGTACGATAAATCGTTACATGTGTAGGCCGTTATAGACAAAGGAAATAAATTTAGATTGGAAAGCTCGGCTTCCCGCTAAAACGTATAATTGTTTTTGGTCGCATACGTTGTACTGGCGCTGCTATAGCGGTTGTTAAGAACAATCGCAAACAAGAACAGAAAGAATATTCTCTTGTCAAAGTCAGAATCTTCAAATATTGTAAAGGCTACGTATAAAGGCTTTTAAAATTTAAACCGCCCTCATTGAAAAAATACCGAGAAGTGTTTAAAGCGTCCATTTTCAAAGCAATTATTGCTATCTTGTGAATTTAATTTAAATTTTATTTACTGAAACCCGTGATAATTGTGAAAAAGTGGCATTAAAAACTTAAAAAGTTGTTTGAACTGTGAACTGCAAAAACCATCGTGGCGTGGTATAACGTCGCCGTCGGTTTCCAATGTTTCATAGGTATTTCATACGTGTCCGTATATAAAATAAAGTTTCTTATGTGCAACACACTGTATTTTATTTAAAAAATTAAAAGAATATAATAAATTTGAATAAACAATATTTGGCGACATAATTTAAAGCCGGCAAAAACCGAACCGCTCCGAAATTATCAAAAGCTTTAGGTCGCGACCGAAACAAGAATAGCGCCAAATAGTATTTACATTGTCCTTATGGGCACTTTCCAATCTAAACTTGTTTCATTTATCTATGGTGTATAATTAATGTAGTTGGAATCTTATACAGGTTGTTAATTTGTAATAAACAAACTAACGCGGCAAGAGCTTTATGGTTGAAATACGGCAACCTCAGCCCGCTCGTCGATAGACGACGCGACGGGACGAGTCGGCAGAAAATTGAGAAAACCCTATAAGTGCATGCGTTCTCAATAGGCAGTGTTGCCATTCTGTTCCCCTATAAGTAACTGTCCAGTTAACAACCTATATACTGTAAGTAGGGTATACTTACAATGGGATTTCATCCTTTTCATTAGCAATTTTTGATAACTTAAATTCTTTCATAGCTGGCCATACCTAAGAACCAAAAAAATGCCATTTAATAATTTACCCATAAGAAAATAATTTCCTATATAACCTGTTGATAAAAATAAATTTCTGTTTTAAAGAAATCTTTCGATCGAAAGGTCTTTTGTCTGGCAATATTTTTTGGGAAACATTTTACAATAACAGGCAAAGATACATCTGCGTTTTCTCCCCTAAAAGTAAATGCATTCAATTTAGCCAGTGACTGTGATAAAATAGTTTTTACGACAGATAGTTCTACTCAAGTAACTCTTCCTAGTTTCGCCATTTAACATCGATCGTGATACCTAGGTTTCTGCTTATTATAAGTAAGTCATTTATCAATAGCGTTTGCTTTGGGTAGTTGTAAATTAATCTATTTTTGACCTGTGTTCTACAACTCCTTTATGTAAAGGAGTTGTACGTATTTAAGTATTATGTTACGTAAGAAACGTCTGCGCAGAATTTCATACTTCTATAACCGATTTTAATAAATGTTTGTTCCAATTTTTACCCTTATTTATTAGGGTAAAACTAGACAATTTTTTCGAAAACAATTTTAGCAGCGCCATCTATAGTATTATATTACACCTAATTAATTTAATATACCGTATGTTCGAAAAATAACGATTCCAAGTTAACTTAAAAATGACGATCGATAACATTTTCTTTGTAAAGTTATATGGTTAATGTCATCAATAGTCATTTTTAAGTTAACTTGAAGCCGTATTCTTCGATCATACAATATTTAAATTAGGATGATTTTATGCCAGATAATTTGTTTCAAGTAAATTTAAAGAAACGTCTTATACAATATATTTTTTAAAAAATATGTTGTAAAAGATGTTTCATTTAATATACTTGCCAAACAAATTATCTAGTCTATAATCGTTTACACATGCGGTAAAAATCACATTACAATATTTTCTATACCAAAATCAAAAAGTACTACCAGATTTAACTTAATAATAGGTGTATGATTAATAACACATGTGAATTGATTATATACCAGATATGACAAGGAAGTTTATAATAAAAATCATTTATTTTTTGTTATAAATTTTTATTTGTTTTTTTTTATTCTTTTTTTGTAGATTTCAAAATTTTACAATACAAATGCGGCTGATAAAATATATAGTCAACTAAAAATTAAACATTACAATTATTGCTCGAATAAAATATATACAACTATTTTTGTATTCTTTTTGTTTTCTAAATTTCTATATCTAGGTGTAATACTAAAGTAGTACCGTATGATCGAAAAAACGGAGTCAAGTTGGGTTGGAAATGACGCGATCGATGACATTCCTCAGATAATTTTACATATAGAGAGAGAATGACAGCGATATTCATTTCATAGCCAACGGTGACGCCGTTTTTTTTTTCGATCATATTGTACCATACGATTACGAAAAGCTGCATCAAGCTACCTTAGAAATGACAATTGATGGCATTTAAAATGTAAATTATATTAGTAAATCTAACCAATTAATGAATATCAATCTTCCTTATCATCGCTAGCCATTTCCAAGGTACAATTAACCTAACCTAACCTAGCTTTTATCGAGCAGGTTATAATATTATAAACTAATTTCTAGGTACTTACATATAAAGAATAATTCACTCTAAATGGACACACAAAATAAAAAGTTTTTAATTGAAAATAATACACTATAAGGTAATGGTGTGGATCCGGTGGCTGACCTTGAAACGAGTTTTTGCTGCATATAGTCACAGACACTACGCATGTGCACATCTTCGATGTTGCCAGATTGCAAGTTATTTTTGAATTATTTTCAGTAGAAAACAAATATATGCTTTTCAGTGTTTTTTTGTCAACATATACCGTATGATCGAAAAAACGGCGTCCAGTTGGCTGGGAAATGACGATCGTTGTCATTTTATATGGGATTATATTAATATTATTTTAATATTTCGCACAACACGTGATTTTCATAGTCAATAAAATTAAACAGATATAAAACTCTAGATTCTCATAATAAATCTAATTGCTCTAGATTATTATGCTACGTTTAAAAAGTGTTTTATTAAAAATTCGGGAAATTAAAAGGGACGTGTCCAATTTTTTTTTATTTTTTTATTTTTATATGCTGTAGCTCCATGTCATCAGATGTCATATTCATAATAAGCTTTTTTAACATTCCATCAAAACTACGGAGGCCTTAAAAGGCCTTTTAGCCTCCTTAATTAAAACTGTAGAATCAGCTTCAGCAACATTAACAGTTACCTTGTTTAATTCTGCTTATACATATATTGCATTAATTTTTCTGCTACCTTAAGATTTCTCTATTCTTACCTTACACCTAATTTATATGATTTTCTTAGCATATATGATTTATAAACCATATTTAGTCTTAATTTGTCTTGTATAAACATAGGTATAAACTAATAAGATCAAAACTCAACCTTCACCATATTGTCAAGATTTGGCATTATAGGAAACAAAGAAATTACAGTAAATTAAGAAAAGAATATCAAGGTACACGATATGAAATACTGTAATGTATTCTTTCTACGACACAAACCATCTACCCTTCTAAAGAGAAAAAAGATAAAAACGTAAAGCTTATTCAGCTTATTTTAGTCTTATCTGTTACACTCTTTCGATAAAATATATGTCTAACATTGCTATTAATCCACTAACTTGATATTTTTAAGAAATTATGAGACAAACATTATAATCAAAGTATATTATATTAGTAACATTATAGCACAGATTATAGGTAAAATGTTACCTCTATCTCATTGACGTGTATATTGTTCTATAAGACTCGTCATGGTATTACTTCAATACAAAAAATCAAAACTATTGTTGCCTGTAAAACTAGGAATTAAATAACTTGAAAGAAATAAAATAATTCTAATAAGTTTAAAACCATTAAGAAAAAATCCGTAAATGTAAATATATATAATAAATGTTATCATTAGTACAATTTTATATATTCATTATACTTTCATTTCACAATCTTCATTATACTTCTTACCTTAATTTTGGATATCAAGATAAATCTGAAATTATGAAATTAATTATAGAATTTGTATTATTATTGATTAACACTCAAACAGAAATTTTTCAACTGCAAATAATTCGAAAATAAACTGCAATTTGGCAACATCGACGATGTGCGCTTGCGTAGTATCGATGATCAAATGCAGCAAATATGGGCTTCAAGGTCAGCCACCGGATCCACACCTTTACCCACTATAAAAGGCCGGGCACACAACATAAAACGTCTTTACTTTGGGAATGAACACTACGACACTTACAGCCCCAAAACACATACCTCACAGCTCCAGACAAACTTAGGCACTGATGCACAAAACACATACACAAGAAGAAGTGCGAGCGCCTTGCTAAATATTGGAAAGTGAAATTGACGTTTAAATTTGACACTGTTGACAAGTCTACTGCTACTAGCGCCCCCAATTTCGCTTGTAGGAACTATGGACTAGATTGTCACGCATGGCGGGAAGTTTAAAAAAATAAAAAATTTTAATTCTTCATTTATTTTTAATTATGACATACATAAAAACACAAAAATACACCATTTTTTAAAAATATGTTTAATATCAATATCAAATATACAACAGAAATTAATTTCACCACAATAAATTAATAAAATTAAAAGAATAATGTTACAAGTAGATCAAGAGACAAAATTAATTATAACAAAACTGAAAACTATGGCGTCATAGATGGCTTAGAAATGAAGATATATATCATAATTTTGAAAAGTAAAATTATATGGGAAATGTCATCGATCATCATTTTAAGTCAACTGGACGATTATTTCAAACATACAAGCTGAGTTCGTTCATAGTGCTCTGCGAAATCTAGATAAACAAAGAATAATAAATTAAAAGTATTCCAGGGGAAACGAGAGGAAAAACCTGTATCGTCTCTGATATCTGTCAGGGTATTGTTGAAAGTGTCATCTTTTTGCTCGAAGTTTTCAGGTCGATCGAAAAGATGACATTTACAACAATACTTTGCCGTAACTTTCACAAATATCAGAGAGAGGTAATATAGACAGGTATTGCCTCTCTTTTCCTCTGGGATAGTTTATATCTGTTGTTCTTTGTTTATCTATATTTCTCGAGTGCCGACAGTATATAATTTCAATATCCTAAGTGGAAAGAAAAAAGGTCACCTTTCTGTTTTGTACTATGATCCCTTTCTTCCGATGGCTCATTGATATTTAGGAAGGTATGCATAAAATATATATTTTACTATCTGAAAAAATATAAAATTCAATTTGATTTGATGATCCTTTTCTGTCACCTAAATCAGGAGAATGACAATGAGCATGTTAAGATGAAAAAAAATTATTTATCAACACTTACCTACACGTTAGTTCGAGAAGTTTTATCAAAAACCTATATTTGCCTAAATAATTTATGTATTAAATTTGCAAAGCAAACTGCAGCTTGTAAACAAAAGAAATAAAATGGCGACAAGTCAACGTCAACGACCCGACAAGGAGAAAAGTGGTATTCGATTAACAAATTATGGGTCACCAAAAATTGTTTTTGTCTCCTTTCAACGCACACTTTAGAAAGAAAAAGAAATGAACTGTAATACTGAAAGAACGTCAAGGTTTTATCTGTCACTCTTGTCAATAATTTATCGGTAAGGAAGATTCCTAGAAAATCGCTTGTAGTCAAGTTTTCAACCATTGCCAGTTCTCCCATAAGAAGTGTCATCCACCTGCACTGATGGCTGCCGGGAAAAATGACGAAATATTATGATGAGACGGGTGGTGGGAAGAAACTTTTCCTTCCCTCTTAAGCCGGAGCAAAGAATATTATAGTTTTAAGAACTCTCGTGTGGAAGCTTTAGTGATTTGTCACACGGTGGCGCTTTTGAACATAATCGAAGCCTGAAAATGCTAATATTTTAAATTTTGAGGACTACGCGCGGCGATATTTCGTACGGTGTTGCCAAAACATATTTTATTTCTTGATATTTAAAGAAATATGTATTGATTATATATTTCGTATTCGTTAGTACATGAGGCATCCTAAGGCTATAAAAACGTAGCTATGAATATAAAATTTTGGATTTTTAATTTTTTTGTACCTTCTAATAAAAATTACTTCTATTCCAATAAAAAATTAACTAGTATGATTATGTGTTATCTGTGCTAGTATTAGGAAACTGGAGTAAATACGGAGAATATTAATTTGTTCTCTAAGATGAGTACTACTAAGTAATTTTTTAAAATTCGACCCATAAGGGGGTGTAATTAGATAAAGGGGTGTAATTATACAAAAAAAATCTGTATCTACTAGGAGTATGAACTTTTGCACAGATGTGGCACATTTGAACATTGATAAGCGATTTTTGGAAATGTATAGCCTAAGGGTAGTGAAAATGGGGGGTGAAATTTTGTACAAAAAATGTTAGTTCTAAGAGTATGAAATTTTGTACAGAGTTTCCTTAAGTGACGAAAGTGAGTACCCGGAAGCTAATTTTTGACATTCATCCCCTAGAAATAAGGGATGAAAATTTGTACAAAAGTTTGTTACAATCGGTTTTAGAAGTATGAAATTCTGCACAGACGTTCCTTATGTAACGTAATTTAGCACTAAGTAGCACTTTTTGGAAATTCGCCCTCTAAGGGTGTGAAATGAGGAGTGAACGTTCTGAAACAATTCTGTTGAAGGAATATGAAAATTTGCACAGAGGTTCCTTATGTAGCGTAATTGAATAATTAGAGTGATTTTTGGAATTCATTCCTTAAGGGGGTAAAACTAGGGGTGAAAATTTGTATAATTTTTATGTAAAATCCGTTCTAGGACTAGGAGTATGAAATTCTGTTCAGAGGTCCCTTAAATGATGAAAGTGAGTACCTAGAAGCGAATTTTAGGCATGCATCCACCAAAAAATAAGGGATGAAAATTTGTACAAAAATTTGTTAAAATCGGTTTTAGAAGTATGAATTTTGCAGACGTTCCTTATGTAACGTAATTTAGCACTAAGAAGCAATTTTTGGAAATTCGCCCTCTAAGGGTGTGAAATGAAGGGTGAACGTTCTGAAACAATAAAAATATTTTTTTTTCAAAAAATAAAAAAAATGGTGGTGGGCTACCCTTATCACTTAAGGATATAAAAATAGATAACAACGTATTCTCAGACCTACTAAATTTACATATAAAATTTCATCAAAATCGATCAAGCCGTTTCGGAGATGGTAACAAAAAATTTAAAAAAAACATCCCCTATTAAAAAATAGGGGATGATGGTAGAACGGTGAAAATTTAGGGTTGTTTGTATTTTTTATTGCCAAATAAAAAAATATTTTTTTTTCCAAAAATAAAAAAATGAGGGTGGGCTACCCTCTCGGCTACCCTTATCACTTAAGGGTATAAGAATATATAACAACCTATTCTTAGACGTACTGAATATACATATAAAATTTTATCAAAATCGGTCAAGCCGTTTCGGAGATGGTAACAAAAAACTTAAAAAAACAACCCCTATTAAAAAATAGGGGATGATGGTAGAACGGTGAAAATTTAGGGTTGTTTGTATTTTTTAAAGCCAAATAAATTTTTTTTTTTCCAAAAATAAAAAAATGAGGGTGGGCTACCCTCTCGGCTACCCTTATCACTTAAGGGTATAAAAATAGATAACAACGTATTCTCAGACCTACTGAATATACATATAAAATTTCATCAAAATCGATCAAGCAGTTTCGGAGATGGTCACAAAAAATTACCATCGGATTTCGGATGCATGAGACTCCGGCTTTACTCCGCCAACGTATTTTTAAATCGACAGTGGCGCCCTCTGACAGCAGGATTTGGCAATTCTTGTTCCAAATGCTGCCATTTAAGTTTTTGCACCGTGATGTTGACGTAATAAGGTAAGTGGCAATATAAATGTTTAGTATATAGTAACTGAATTTAGAAAGAACCCTTACCATAAAAGTGCGATGCCTTAATTTCTATTTTTAGCAGGTTATATTTTGTTTTTTATACATACAGGGTGTCCCACTTAAGATGGATACAAGCCAATATCTTGGTTGTTTGTTGAGCGATCTTTTTCATTTTTGGCAGGAGACTGTATGGCTATAAGACGTACATTTTGCCCAGGGTAAGAAATGCGATACCTCATAGACATACATTTTAATGGGGTTTGATATTTTTCGAGTCAAGGTACTTTCTAGTCTAACTACCCTTAGGACAGTATTTATTTCAAATCTGATAAATGGTATTGAATCCTCCTTACCTAAGATACTTAAGTTCTAATTTTTATAATTATTGATACAGGGTGTGTTATTAAAATAAGACATTTTTATTTTTATTATTATTTTTTTAAGTACTTACGACGTCACTGGATAAACAACTGGTTTATTATCAATAACCAGTTATATCCAATTATCAATTAATAATCGATTTAAATTTGGTCGAGGATGTTGACTGTTAGTTCGTTTTATAAGGCTTTGTTTAGAGCATATTTTTCAAAGTTAATAGTGATTGTTTTAAATAACTATTTGGATTTTTTAAAATATTCCTCAATAAAACGAATAAAAATCATATTTCAGATTCCATTGAAAACTGGGGTTTTAAATTATTTTGTAACTCATTTTATTCATTTGTATTAGCAAACTTAAAAAACAGTTTTTTAAAGTAAACAAAATAAATTGAAAATATTTAGTTTTTTTGTATCGTATCTTAATTATTATGGAAGTTATCTGAAAACTTAAATCGATTATTCATTGATAATTGGTTATTGATAATAATCCAGTTGTTTATCCAGGCGTCGTAACGATACAAAAAAACTAATAATAAAATAAATTTTGTTTACTTTAATAAACACCCTGTTTTATCAATATTTAATCAAAAAATAGAACTTAAGTATCTTGGGTAAGGAGGATTCAATATAATTTATCAGATTTGAAATAAATACTGTCCTAAGGGTAGTTTATACTCTGACCCGAAAAATATCAAACCCCATTAAAACGTGTACGTCTATGAGGTATCGCATTTCTTACCCTGGGAAAAAGGCACGTCTTATAGCTATACAGCCTCCTGCCAAAAATGAAAAAGATCGCTTAACAAACAACCAAGATATTGGCCTGTATCCATCTTAAGTGGGACACCCTGTGTATAAACATAAACTATATTTACGCTCTGAAAAGACGGTGTTCTCATTAATCCAAGTTTTGCCTACCGCTCAATAAATTATTTTAATTATAATTATATAAAGGCCACACTACCATAATAACGGACAAATCTTAAAAAGTTTTGTCACAATCTAAATAATTAAAATTATTTATTCCTTTAATTAATTTGAATTAAACTTGGCCTGTTTTTACTCAAATCAGCTTAATTTTATTAAAAAAATATTAACTTAGAATGATTTGACGGATTTTATTCTATATACTTGGAAAAAGTTGAATGAGAAGAACTATAGACGCTTTAAAAAATTATTGATTACTAATACCATTATTTCATTAACAAACTGAACTCCACTTACTTTTCATTTTCACCACTGGCTATTATGGAAAACTTGCAAATGTTGCTTAAATACGAATCTCCTTTTTTTGATGGTTTATTCTGGTCTACATCAATTTTTAATTTTTTTATGGTTTGTAATTCGCCTTTGTTTAAAATTTCGTGAATGGTTTTTTCGGTAAATGCTGGCGAAATGAGTTCATTTACATTTTTTAAAGACATCTTGATTATTAGAAATTATTTATTTGTTTGGTAAGTCGATTGGAGAAATAAAACACTATCAAATGCAGTAAAGATTTTGTTAAACAGATTTTATACCAGGCAAGGCAATTTAGCAACGAAAGAGGTTTAACCACGTCAGATATTAAAACAGATGATAATCCATGACAACGAAAACAGATACAGATAACCTAACATTTTGTTTGTATTTCTTTCTAAGTTTGTATTATTTGTACAAAAAATAGATAAGACTAATAATACTTTTTGATTTATGATAATTACTTTTTGATTTATGATAATGGTGTGTTTTAAGTGGCTGATCTTGAGACGTCTATCTGCTGCATTTGCTCAGACACTACGTATGCGTAGCTCATACATGTTGCCAGATTGTAGGTTTTAAGCATAGAACATAGAATAACTAACTGAAGTTAAGGTTTTAAGCAAAGTTTATTTAAATTTTACTAAAGCGGGAAATTCACACACGGGTTTGATTTACCCGGCGGGTACACCCCAAGATTTACCGGGTGCGTCTCAAAAGTGGTTCACCCCTATAATTTTTTTATTTTTTCAGATAAAACAACGAGATTTGGTATGTTAGTATATGACATAAATTAGGATTGATTGACATATTCAATTGTTTTCGGACTACAACTTTTGATTTTTAAATGAATCAGAGGCGCTATTTAGGGTTGCCAGACGTCCAGTATTTTCCGGGATCGTCCCGTTTTTTTATGTTTTGTCCCGCGTCCCGGGTAAGGTATTAACGGGACGCCATTTGTCCCGTTTTTCGCCTAAGTTCGAAAATCTTAAATTTAAAATTCAATTCCAATTTATAAATGAACTGTCAATCCAACTATGTTCAAAAAATAAATCTTTTTTAACATTCGTTTACGTAAAAATGCGTGTACCCTGAATTATTGCTTCTCCATGTGTTTTAATAGTCAATGGATTTTCGTTGGGAATTCGCCGAATTCGTTGTTCATCAGCGTTGTTACAAGGGCAAAAAATTTTGTACTATAAAATTTTTGGTGGAAAAATGTGGGGTGGTAGTGCAAGTGCACCAAAAAAAACAAAAAAGATTGTGTTTGTACTGAAGCGAATGGGAAAAGAACAACAGTTTTAGTACATGGTTGCGTAAGTCCTACAATAACCCAAATAAGGCTTTCTGCAAAGTATGTTGTAAAGAGTTTTCCATTGGATATGGAGGGGAAAATGACTTAAAGCAACATGCATCTTCTAAGAGTCACAAGGAAAATATAATTAAAGTAAAGCAAAATAATATGATAGGTACTTTTTTAAAGAAAACAGAAGAGGTTGAGCCGCTAAATCTTCAAGTTATTGCTGCCGAAGTTACACATGCTTACCATATTGTTTTTCACCACCAATCCTATTTATCCAATGATTGTATGTCAAAATTATTTCCTATCCTGTTTCCTGACTCAAAAATAGCCAATAGTGTTGCATGTGGCCGCACAAAGGCAGAAGCTATCATTAAATCTGTTCTAGCTCCAGCATCACTTGAATTTGTCAGAGTATTAAAAGAAGGAGATACCTATTTTTCCATTGCATCAGATGCATCAAACATTGGCACCGCAAAGACGTGTCCTATTTGTGTGAGATTCTGGAGCATTAAAGATGGGATTCAAAACAAGTTGCTTGATTTTTATGAAGATCCGAATGAAACCTCAGACGCGATATCAGGTCAAATATTGAATAGACTTGCAAGTTTTGGACTGAAAATCGAGAGAGTTAGTGCGTATAGTGCGGACAATGCTAGTGTTAATTTTGGCATTCACCATTCTGTATACCAGTCTTTAAAAAAGCGCAATCCTCGATTATTAACAGCCGGCTGCCCGGGTCATATGTGCCATAATTCTGCCAAACATGCTTGTAATAAATTAAAAGTTGACGTGGAAACTGTAATTATTAAAATATATAACTACATAAAAGGAAGTGGACATTCAAAAAGAGTTAAGGAGTTAGAAGAAATCTTCGAGTTTTTAGAAATGGAATATGAACCTTTGCTTCGTCATGTGACCACTAAGTGGCTCACTCCTCCCGCACTCGACCGATTAATCAGTTCTTGGCCAGCGGTAAAAAGTTTTTTTCTTTCCTTGGGAAATGACAAATGCCCTGCAACTCTTTGGGAAGTGTTTAAAGATGATGAAAATGGCGAATCTTCTGTTGTTACAAAAACGGAAATATATTTGTATTTTTTGCAAAATGCTCTACGTATATTCCAAGAAACAATATTATTACTTGAAAAATCAGAAGTTACATCATTTGAATTGTATTCCATTATAAACTTGTTAAAGCTCAAATTAAGGCAACGTAGAGATGATGCGTTTTTTGGTTACAAGGCAGGCGTTGCACTCAAAAAAATGACTCCTCAGCAAAGGCCAATTACCACAAATGACTTTTTGTGTTTATACAATACGGCTATAAACTACCTTAATAAATGGTTTTCTTTTGATGAAACTAGTTATTTGTACAAAATAATACCATTAGCTTTAAGGGATGATGACTCTGACATTACTTTTTCACTTTTAATGGAGATAGTAGAAATGCTACAGCTAGAAATCGATCTTGATGGTTTATATGAAGACTTTAGTTGTATTAAAGTTATAATTTCTTCAATAAGAAAGACGCCTGGAAGTGTCAACGAAAAATGGTTATGCATATTCAAAACGAATGAAAAACTTCCCCATCTCCAAAAACTGTTGGAGTTTCTATTTAGTATTCCAGTAAGCAACGCAGAAACGGAAAGAAGTTTTTCATTGATGAACACTGCCTGGCGTGATGAAAGAAATCGTTGTTTACCAGACTTAATTAAAAGCGAATTGCTAGTGAAAATTAATTTTAAGTTATCATGCAAGGATTTTTATAATAAAATAAAAATGATAAAGATCTACTTATGAATGCGCGCTTAGCTAGAAAATATTGAAGACATTGTTAATTAACTTTGATAAGATTAATGTGAGGGTAAATGTTTACGTTTTATTTTTTATAATCTGATGTTAAAAGTTCATATAATATATTTTTTAAACTTGTCCCGTTTTTTTCCTGCTTGTCCCGTATTTTTGGCTTCTTTTTCAGCTTCAGTCCCGTTTTGAGCTAAACCAGATCTGGCAACCCTAGCGCTATTCTGTACACGGCATCGACAATCGTCGGTATCGGTAAGTTACGACAGCTCTCGATACGTATTTATTGTATACAGGGTGTCCCAAAAATAAGTGCAAATATTTTAACTGGTACAATAATTACACATTGCAATAGTTAAATTGTGCTTAATAATTAAAAAGTTTCATAATAAAAAAATGTATTAAGTATACAATTGTAGCATTTTATTTAAATTACACATAATTTATATAAATGTACAGAATTATTTTATTTAAATAAATCAAGTTTAAGTCCTCGCACCGAGATGGCATTCTAAGTACTGCTATTGTCTTTTATTTTTTTCCAAGTTTATTTCTGGCGAAATATTTCAGTCCGGTCGAAGTTTGTGGTCACTTTATGTCTGACGGTGTATAGCCACACGTAAAGGCTCAAACCGCTGGAGCTATCGGCGTTTGTTGGCATTTTGCCAATTTGTTTGGGAAAACCCTCTGAGCAGAGGTAAGACTTTTATTTTAAACGTAACGTTTCCTAATACCTTTTTTTATTTGTACAGGGTTTTATTTTATGGTACGCATTTGGTTTAATGGTAGCATTTTCTGGTGCCATTTTGTTTTTTGTACCTGACATTTGGGCCACGTTTTGTCCCTACAATTCACACCGGGAATAACGGAGGAATCTCCTGAATCCACAGCAGTTTAGGGTCCTGTCTGTGTAGAGACGTTTTTATCACAATCCAGTTCCAGTAGCAGTTCACCACAACCAGCTTGTGACCAGAACAGATAAAAAAGGCCAGATCATTTCTTTTTATATAATTTTAATTCACTTGAATGCATTAAGCCCTTCAGGCATATTATATATTTGATTACTTTAGAGTCACTTTGAAATATTTTATTCATGTTATGCATATTTCTGATATCTACATAGTTCTGTAAAACTTGGAAAATAAGTTCGTCATAATAATGCTTTTATTTATTCGCATTATATATTCGCCACACGAATAATTAATAAAATATTAATATTCAGAAGCGTGCAGATTTAACTACCATCTTGAGTGATCTATTTTGATACATACTATTTACCAACAAACATTTTCAAACATCAAATTTTTCATAGTCTTATTTTATTCTAATTAACATTAAATTATTAATTATACTTAGTTATTAGTTTATCTCAGCGTTCATTTGTGTAATTCCTAAAATAAGTAATACCTATATTCTGAGTTGATTTCTCAGTTCTCAACTTAGAAGTTTTCGAAAGTAAATGGAAAACTGAGTGGCGCCCAGTATATTATAAAGACGTAAGTATCACAATTTAATTTTCACTAGCTTACGACCCATTGCTCACCGGCGAACAGTTCCGTCGCATAGTATTAGTTGTTTTAATATTTTTCCCAAAAGAAAATTCTTATAAAAAAACATTCCATCTTTTTTTATAACTTCTAATGCTACACAATATTAAAAAAAATTAAAAAAGTGTTTTTAAAGAAATTACTAACTAAAAAAAATATAATAAAAAAGCTTCTCTATAATTTTAACGATTCGTTCATAAAACACCAACCCACAAATCTCGTCGGCTGCTCATGGAGGCTGAGAACTGAAGTTTAGATTGTAGTATCCACCTTCACATCATAAACCTAACGAATGCAATACACATGCCTCCCATTCCCTGCACTTTGAAAAGCTCTTCGTTTTGGTAAGCTGTTTCTAAACTCTTGCGTCCTTAGGGAGTTATGTTTGCCATCGGTGTAGGCTGACAATAGAAACAAAATTCCAGTATGATTTTGTTTGTCATCTGGATTGGCGTCGAATTCATCTTTCGAAGAGGGAACTAGTTTTTAAAAACAATAACTCTTCCTGTAGCTGCTTACCAATCTAAATATTGACAGCACGTTTTGAACCCATTTTTGAATTGGACTACTTGCTTCGGACTGCATTACCATAGTGTACTGTTCACAAAGCTTCATAAACAAGGGTAGGCAGTTTGCATCGTATAGGCATGATGGTTGTGGTACTACATTCTTCTTTCTTCTTCGGGGTTGAGTCTATACGTCGATTCTTGTCGGGGTTGAGTCTATACGTGTTGCTCATTAATTTCTTGCTTGGTATTGGCAGTTTTGACCAGTGATTACATGAAAAAAAAAGAACAAAGAGTAAATATGTGTTCTTACTTACAGCTTATTGTATTAAATAATTATTATGTCTTATAAATTAGTTCTTAAAGTATATTAAACTTAATCCTATTTTTGATGTTTATTTGTTTAATTTCATTTTTCAACTTAGTTCAGAATGTCAGTTTCTTTTTGTTCTTGAAGGCAAGAGAGAATATAAAATTTTTATATGATTGGGCGTAAAACAAACAATAAACTTATATTTTCATTGCAAATTTGTAGGATTTATGAACACTTCTACCTAATTTGTATGAAATGTTCAATTAGTTAGATAGATACGCAAGAAAGTTCAAAAAATATCTTCATTTTTAAAAATTACATCTATTTAAATACTGAACTTCTACTATTTAGCCTTTTTAACTTTATAAAGTGATGCTAAATACAATAAATAATTAAGCATCAAAAGAAAACAATAAAAAAAGTGCAAACTAGCCCAAAAAGTATATCATGAGACGTATCGTGATCAAGTTTCGCACCTTGGCCGTGAATCATTTGAATTAAGTTTCCTAGTTTCATCTAAATTTAATTTTTTTCTATAAATTATTGTGGTATAACGATTTTGAGTATGCAGCTTTGCTTAAAACCTACGTTAAGATAAGAATTCTCAATTGTTTAATTACTTATACGTCTGTCGCATAAAATTACTGTGTCCGCTAATTTTATATATAGAAATTAGAAATATATCACTGGATTTTGCCTATTTTATATATTAAATTAAAAAAATAATATTTTTTTGTACGTTTATACTTTTACCTAGATATATTTTAATGTTCTAGTAGGTACTACGATACCTAAATAAGATAAGAATGAAAATTTAAACTTAAATTTTACTTTAATCGGTTTTTCTTTTTCGGGTTATTCTTCGCTTTCAGCATCTAATTTTAACTGTAAAATTTGACTTATCTACAGCAATTCCAGGGAGGGTGGCTAGGATGGATAATAATATCTTTCACCATCATAGCATTCCGCCTATTGGATAACGTATTCTGTATTCTATGTCTTTTTCTGGGTGTATGTTCGTTCCGTTGTGTTGTATTATCTGTTACAGATTTATAGTCTAAAACCTTTCGCTTTCTTGTAAAATGTAGCTCTCCATTTATGTTCTTGTATCGGTACTACTGCTCGAGAGCACTAAATCCAAAATTGAGAGTAATATTCAAATTACTCTCGAATGTGTAATTATTTTCAAAGTGGATCCAGTACACGTCGCAAAAAAACTACTAGGGTCAACAACACGTATATTGGCAAATGGTAAAACTTTAAAAACGGTAAATCAAACTGAAATAAACAAAATCACTGCAGCTTCCCATTAACTTAAAGGTAAACTTGATATATAAAATACCTACAATAAATAGGTGAGAGAGAGAAATAACATTGCCTAACTGAGGCGAGAGTAATATTGCGAGAATTAGCGAAAAATGTACAATTCCGAGACTAAATTAAGAGGCGTGATGCTGCCGGAGAGGGTTCACGGGCGTCTCCTCGTGACAAAATAGGAAGTTAAGATCTGCCATTCGAACAAGACAAAAAAAAACACATGGCCGTCAAGGGTGTTATTTTAAGTGTTTTGCAGGTCAACTTAGCGAAGCGTGTGAAATCCCTTCGTGATCAACTTTCTATTTTGTATACATTAGGTAGTAGGATAATTTTAACATATTTACAAAACTAATACTAGGTGTTTATCAAAAATAGTAAAAAACAAATGCGTTTGAGTTGTATTCGGACATACTCCCCGCCTTAAAGGCTCTGCCTTTAACCGCAAACAACAGGGTAACTGAGGTATGATGAATCATCAATTGCATTTTTACAATATATCTAAACAATCTAATTCTTAGCGTACGCGACAAACTTAAATCAAAATTTAAAAGAAACATACGATAAAGAAAATTATTTTATAATTAGGGCTAGTTATCGAGTTTGGGTAGGGGACATAGTTTAGTGACGTTTCTTGTTAAAATACCATTTTTAGATTTTACTTTAACAAGTCTAACATTTCCGTCCTTACTGGGTATAATTTCCAGTACCCTAGCCAGAGGCCAGTCTAGAGGTTTAGTGTTAATTTCTTTTAAGAAAACTATGTCGTTAACTTGAAGGTTTGGTGCGGGGTATAGCCATTTTGGTCGATTCTGGAGAAGATTGAGGTAGTCTTTAGACCATTTGGACCAAAACTGTTGTTGAATTTTGTCACATCGTTGCCAGCGATTAAGTCTATTTTCTGACATATTGGAACGGTCTTTTTCTGGGAAAGAGGTCAACGAAGTTCCTATCAAGAAATGTCCCGGGGTTAAACAAGTTCAATCTGAGGGGTCAGAGGATAAGGGGAGAAGAGGTCCTGAATTTAATATTGCCTCAATTTGTGTGAGTATTGTATATAACTCCTCAAAAGTAAAATTCTGCTGTCCTGCTAATCGCCTTAAATGATATTTTGTACTTTTGATTCCGGCTTCCCATAAGCCGCCCCAATGGGGAGAATGTGGGGGAATAAACTTCCAGTTTATCTCATTGCGTACCAATAAATCATTTATCTGTTCTTGGGTTGACTTAGACTTGAATAGAGTGTAAAATTCTCTGAGTTGGTTGCGTGCACCTAAGACATTTGTTCCATTGTCACTAAAAATGACATGTGGATTTCCCCGCCTTGAAATGAATCGTTTTAATGAAGCTTTTAATGAATGCTTCTGTAGAGAGACTTGACACCAATTCTATATGTATAGCCTTGGTAACCATGCAAACAAATAATGCTATGTAGCATTTTTCGGTTTTTGAGCATCTAAGACTAGACGATTTCACAAAAAAGGGGCCATCAAAATCTACACCTGTGCGTGAAAATGGCCGAGAGGGGATGACTCTGTCTTTTGGGAGATCAGCCATCAGCTGTTGATGGTTTTTTATTTTGAATCTACAGCATGTCATACATTGCAAGCATTCCTTTTTGATTTCCCTTAATCCATTTAGGGGCCAATATCGGAGGCGAACATTTGACAAGACAGTTTGAGGACCAGCGTGTCCGAGTCTAATATGCTCTTTAAGTAAGAGTAGTTTGACAACGCGATTTTTTGAGGGCAATAAAATGGGAAATTTTTGATCATATGGGACTAGAGCTTGTGATAATCTTCCTCCTACTCTGATTACATTATCTCCATCAATAAATGGATTTAATTTTAATATTTGTTTGTCCGATATCTTCCGAGCTGGACTTTTTAACTCGTTTAGTTCTTTTGAGAAATACGTAGACTGAATTGTTTTTATTATGAAAAGTTCAGAGTTTTTTAATTCATCAACACTGAGAGGTCCAATGAGTTTTTGAGAATTAGCGCGACTATTATTAATAAACCTTAATATAAATGCAATAGATCTTCGTAATTTGGAATAATTGGAAAATCGGTCAAACAGTGTTTCCCAGGAATTATCATTCCTGAGGAGTAAGACAGTACTTTCCTTTCTTTCTTCTTCGTGAGTTGGAGGTACTTTGATATTTAGTGAGTCTAAGTCGAAATCAAAGGTTTGTAGAAACTGTGGTCCATTCCACCAAAGAGAAGAATTCATTATTTGCTCAGAAGTTGTACCACGAGAGAGGCAGTCAGCAGGATTTTCTGCACCAGGGATGTGCCGCCAAACATAATTATTAGTGAGAGATTGGATCTGCGATATTCGGTTAGCAACAAACACATTGAATCGTGAAGAATCAGCCTTTAGCCTGGGGTTCCAAATTTATTTGAGATATCGTGTATGGGATGTGCCGCCAAACATAATTATTAGTGAGAGATTGGATCTGCGATATTCGGTTAGCAACAAACACATTGAATCGTGAAGAATCAGCCTTTAGGCATGCTAGAACAATCTCTGAATCTGTCCAAAGATTCACGCTATGAAAATTATACCTATCCTTAAATATGGATTTGACACGACTAATCAAAGTTGAAAGCAATAGAGCACCACAGAGTTCTAATCGGGGTATTGTAACTTCCTTGTTTAAGAATGCCAGCTCGTTTAGAACACGAGTGGCTAAATATGGAGCGGAGTTAGTACCATAAGTCACTGTTTGCAGCTCAATACATTGAAAATCATGAGCGGGATTAGTACGCCAGAGGATATTTTGCAAGTATGTCTGACGTGGGTTCACTCGAACCTGTCTGTACATTTTCTCAATGTCGGCAGTGAGGACGCATTTGAAGCTTCGGAACCTCAGCAAAATATCATAAAGATCAGGTTGAACTGTGTATACTTTGTACATTGTATCATTTAATGATAATCCTGATGACGATTTCATAGAGCCGTCAAACACTACTCGCAATTTCGTACTTGTGTTTTGTTTGCGGATAACACAGTGGTGAGGTAGAAAATATTTGTTATGGCCGTGAATGTTTTTTAATGAGAGAGGAACGACTTGCGCGTGTCCTAAAGAGAGATATTCATCAATAAAATTTTTATATTCCTGAAATAAATTTGGATTTTTTCGAATCGCCTTTCTAAATTAAGGAATCGTTTTTTGGCGAGAAAGAATGATTCTCCCAGAGGAAATAATTTTTCAGGAATTTTGAGGGAAGATTCACTTGAAAAGAACCGTCATTCAAAATAACGGTAGTTTCGCAAAAATTAGTTTCCACAAAGTTATTTTCTGGAGATAAAATTTTCTCCGAGGATTGAGGGCAGTTCTCCATGTTCCAAAATTTTCCAACAATGAATCAAGAGCAAGATCTGAATTCCGAGCAAGAAGACAGCTGCGGTTGTTGGTGACATCAAATATAGCCTGTGTTGAGAAAGTATCCGGAGGAATTAGGCCAGACAAGAGATATCCAAAGTGTGTTCCAACCAAAGTGAGGGAGTGTTCATTAATTTTTAATAGGTCACCTGATAAAATCTTATAATAAATATCAGCACCAAGTAACATATCTACACAAGCAGGTTGATCAAACTTAGGGTCAGCAAGTTCAATGCCTTGAGGGATCTGCAAGTTACTTTGTTTTACTCGAACTCGAGGACTGACATCAGTAATTTTATTTAAGATGCAACAATTTGCATCGAGAGAGAAATTTTCCTATCAACGAGCATAATGTAAGTCGAATTACTTTGCTCGTGTGTTCAATTTTTCCCCAATTCCTGAAATTTGAACGTTTTGAGTTTCCGGGTTATGATTGAGCATTTCCAACAGTCGTTCAGTGATAATGGATATAGTGCTGCCAGAATCAAGTATGGCTCTGGCAGTAATGGTATGTCCATTTTTGGCAACGATGTTGACAAGGGCTGTTGCCAACAATACTTCGTTATCTTCTTGTGTAAAAACAGTGAGTGTTTGGTGACTATTAGTGGTTTGCTGGGGTAGATCATTGGGGTTTGTTTGGGATGGCTGCTTAGGTTCAGGGGTTGAGAAGTAGAGTTCATGCCTTGGTTACTCTGACGAGCATTGTTTTGAGAATTGTTCTGTTTGAACCTTTGAGTGGGGTGACTAGCAGAATGCAGCAACGAGTGGTGTCTTTTCTGCATACTGAGCAAGACAAGAGTGACATGCAGTCACGAATATGATGTTTCGAACCTAAAAAGTTTATACATAATTTGTTCTGATAAACAAAATCACTTCTTCGGTTCAAGGGCAATTGAATAAACTGTGAACAAGAGTAAATTCTGTGAGTGGATAATTTACAAAAAATACAATTAGTGGGCCTAGAGGTTCCAAATTTATTTGAGATATCGTGGGATGAGCGAGTGTGGTGAGAATTAATTTGGCCATTACCACCTGGCTCATTGAATCCTTGAGCAAGGTGAGTAGCCCTATAGAAGCTACTATGGGCAGGGCCTCGAGGGGGACCGGTTTGAGTGTGAGGGGATATTTTGGGTCCTGAGAGGTCTTCCAAAACAGAGCAGCGTGATTCAAGGAAACTGAGTAAGTCATCTAGTTTTGGAAAGGTACCTGATGTAGCCTTTGATATATGTGCCCCTCGCTCAGCAATGTACGCCTTCCGCGTGCCATAATCTAGTTTTTGGGAAAAAATGTAAATGAGTATTAAATCCCATTGGTCTACTGGGATTCCTTGAGTTTTGAGAGAGTCGAGATTTTGTTTTATTTTTACGATAAAATCTCTAATAATATGAGCATTTACCTTAGTGAGAGAGGGTATGTCAACTAAATTCTTAATGTGCGAGAATATTATTGACAATTGATTATCATAACGTTGTTTCAGGGTTTCAATGGCAATATTTAAATTTGAGTCAGTTAATTGTAAAGTGTCAATGAGGTGTAGAGGCTCTCCTGATAGGTATGATTTCAGGTAAATTAACTTTTCTATATTTGAAAGCATATTGTTGTTAACGATAAGCGTATTAAATAATTGGTAGAATGCATTCCAACTAGTGAGGTCTCCATTAAACCGAGGAATATGCAATTGAGGCAGATTAACGTTAGGTTTTTGACCCTGATGATTTGATACGGGTACTGATGCCTGTTGAGTTTGCGATTGAGGCGAGAGCGTTATAATTTTACCCTTAACTTTGCTCGACATGAGCAATACTTATCATCTATGTCATCCTTGTCTTGGCTGTTGGAATCTAGTTCATAATTTGCATATTAACGGCTTCATACAGCGTGAAAGCTTGGGTTAAGCAATCTAACCTAGCTTCAAATTCCAAATAATCGGTTTCTGTGGTTGCGTTTTTATTATACCAATTTATAATTTTCGATATTTTTCCTTTATAAATTCCGCGTTCTTTAACCAAAGCTTCCAAACTTGCAGCCATTTTTTTTTACCAAGGCACGACAACTATTATAAATAAAAAAAACAATTTAGATAGCTCGCTATTACAATAGTTAGAATACCTGTGGGTTAGTGACGTTATATCTAGAAAATTTAGATGACAAAATGACCTACAATAAATTTAGAAACAATTAATTTACTAATCTAGTAGAGAAAGAGTTATTCTGAGTAACTTACTACAATATCAACTTATATGGGAGGCTAGCAGTGTAAATCTAGTGCGAAAATAACAACAATAAAAAAAATGAGGAAAGAGAGCAATATAATATGGTTTATATGATTTTCTTCGGGAGAGAGTCTCTAAAAAAGTTTATAGTCTATCGAGGACGAGATAATAGAGATTGTGGAGAATGGAATCCTGTTGAGACAATTTGCAAGACTACTTGTCTTACCTGGGATACTTCCAGCTTACACCTATCTCTTTTTAGCACACTATCACACACACGCGTTGTAGTCGAGTTACACTGTCACACACTCATCACTTCTTGTAGTTGTTTTAATGTCCAAAATACTGTCACTGTTTGAATTACCCTTTTATTGGAGCACTTCTACTATTGTGAGTTTTTTGTAAACATATACCATCACTTAAGGACCTTTTAAAGATCCGGCTCGAAGGACCAGCTTTTGTATCGGTACTACTGCTTGAGAGCACCAAATCCAAAATTGAGAGTAATATTCAAATTACTCTCGAATGTGTAATTAATTTCAAAGTGGATCCAGTACACGTCGCAAAAAAAACTACTAGGGTCAACAACATCACGTATATTGGCAAATGATAAAACTTTAAAAACGGTAAATCAAACTGAAATTAAACAAATTCACTGCAGCTTCCCATTAACTTAAAGGTAAACTTGATATATAAAATACCTACAATAAATAGGTGAGAGAGAGAAATAACATTACCTAACTGAGGCGAGAGTAATATTGCGAGAATTAGCGAAAAATGTACAATTCAGAGACTAAATTAATAGGCGTGTTGCTGCCTGAGAGGGTTCACGGGCGTCTCCTCGTGACAAAATAGAAAGTTAAGATCTGCCATTCGAACAAGACAAAAAAACACATGGCCGTCAAGGGTGGTATTTTAAGTGTTTTGCAGGTCAATTTAGCAAAGCGTGTGAAAGCATCCCTTCGTGATCAACTTTCAATTTTGTATACATTAGGTAGTAGGATAATTTTAACATATTTACAAAACTAATACATAACATAATAGGTGTTTATCAAAATAGTAAAAAAAACAAATGCGTTTGAATTGTATTCGAACATGTATTGATTTCGTTATACAAACTACTAAAGATATTGATACTACTTTAAAAGTGTCTGTTGGATGGTGTAGAAATAAAATATCTATTTTATATCTCTGTTTTCTTTTCAAAGAGATAAATATCAGTACAAAGGAGCTTTTTCCTTCAAAATATTTTTAATCAATTTTAATCTATAAAGATAAAAATGAAAAAGAATAATAAAAACTGCGAAAATCCAATGAAATATTCAGACCTGAGATTTGCCTAAAATATCTTTTGTATTTCGAATGAAGAAGATATCGCTAAGTAATGCAACAACTTTTGATTGGGAGACGGACGGGAATTTGCATATTTTAGAAGCGTTTATTAAAAGCCAAAGACAAAAGCAGATTAGCAAAACCGAGTGTGTTTTAGCTTTGAATTTTGAGTCCGCATTTACAAATCCTTGACACAATTTGAATATTTTCCCCTAGCTATGGTCACCGGACATCCGACTCGTTCCGAATTTAAATTATCCGCGGGTTTGGCAAGCCCAAAGACGGGATTTAGTTCTACATAATCGAGATTATCTTAACTCTAAAGACTAGTTTATAAATCGACAAATTGTGACCTTTAGATTAACTGGCAGTGAATACTGCGCTGAAAAAATGTTTATGATCTATACTTGGTGATCAATAAATCAAGTTGAATGACAGATACGTTAGGTTAGTTTGGTTTGTTGGAATAGATAATAAAATGCATCTCTTAAAATATTTGTTATAATTACATTACTACATTATACTAAATTTAGCTTGAGCAAAAGGGACCGGAAGATTACAAGTGCAACATAAAGGCACATGAACTGAACAAATATGGCTCATCAATGCCATTTTTAGCTCTAGAACAATTTTTCGGTACAAAAATGACCATAAAACAGTGGATGGCTATCAAATCTATCTAGCTAAATTCTACTGACCAAAGATCTGATTATCAGACTCCCTGTCTGATAATCAGATAAATGTCAAAACTGTAGTGGTATTATTATAACAGAACTATTAACTACTATTAACAGAACGGAAAGAAAATTTAATAGGCATTTTGTAAAATAAAATAGTATATAGAGAAGTCAAAAGCCCTTAACCCCTACTTGAATTTTATCGGAACACGGGACAAAAGAAATCCCATGTACAATTTGAAGAGCTCAAATATTAATATAAATATTATTATCTCCTAGTTGAAGCCTTGCGCATCCGCCACGACCGACATCAGGAAAAAAATACTTTTTATTTTTTTTTAATTAAATGATAAACAAAAAATCCGGCGACGACAGTTTTGAGAAGAGCCAATTAGCTATCTATTAGTAAAAAAGCAACTTTCTAGAGCAAGTCGTTACTTCAGTAGAGCCGACACATTAGCATTTTATACATGTAGATCAAGGTTGCCCACCCCTCAGACAAAGATTTTCACAGATATTTTAATTTTTATGATTTTGCGTCAGTGAATCTTTAGTATTAGAAAAAATCTAGGTGGCTGTGTGACATACCTTTTGTTAACTTAACAAAAATTAAAAATTTTAGAGTAAAATACTCAAGGGTAATAAAAAGATACACGTTTAAAACATATTTTAATTATTACAGAATTCAAACTAAATATAAACCTGTAATTATGCGACAAAAATTAGCTAGATGAAACCAAACGCCGAAAATACTTCCTTTCTTGTTAACTGCATAAAATGATTGTCTTTTCAAAAGGATCTTTTTATTTTAAAAGGCATATATGGAGTTCTACCTCGAAAAGCAGCTACAATAATTGCTCTCATGTTGTCGACACTAGTTGGTCGAGTTTTGTAAACGCTGTCTTTAACATATCCCGATAAAAAACCCAGACTAGATAAAATCAGGGGCATTTAAATATTCTATTAATTGGTGAATGCACAGTACCAACTAATAGAATCATACCAATTCTCTCTGATGTAGGATAAGTTTGCATTTTCGGCAAATTTCTGAGAATTTTTTTTTCTTTTAACTGACACAAAATGATAGCTACTTGTTAAAGTTGGACTAATTAGACAGCTATGTTGAAGTAACGTCAGACATATCACAACCATACCCTAGATTTTATCAAATAATAAAGATCTACTCAAATCAAATCATGTAAATGAAAATATCTAAGAAAATCTCTGTTTGAGGGGTAGGCAACCGTAATAGTATTTTGAAGAGACATGAATTGTCCATTGAAAATCTGAATAATATACTGGGTGTTCCATTTAAAATAAGAGAGTAACATGCTTTTAAAGGTGACCAATGTTCAATATTAATTTTGTCTTACCCTGTATAACTTATTGGATTAAGTTTTAATTTGATTTAAAGTACAATAGTTAATTTAACTACATATTAGGCTATACCGGGTAAATTCCAATTCAGGTAGCTTTTATTGCAATTTAAAAAAGTGTTCCTTATTTCTAGAAAATTTTAAGTATATCAAAAACTTTACATTATAGTCATATACTTCTCTTATAATACTCACCTTTAATTTTCTCCCAGAATCCGAAAATCAATTAATATATAAGGTGTTACATTACAAAAAACATAACTTTGATATGTAACTTTTTTTCGAGATACCCTGTAGAACTCTCTATATTTTTAAAAAGTGCTCTGAATTAACCTACATATTATGCTCACAAAATTTCATTTCAATTCAAACTGTCGTTCTCCTTGGAGCCTCCGCGGCGTATGAGAGGCGCCACCCAGTTAGATTAGATTAGATTCTTAGAGGTGGCTTTCGGCCTGATCCACTGCGACCTTCTCAGATCTATTGTGGTCCTCTTCTGATCCTTAGATTACATTCTCCAGTCCTATCCTTTTCACAAAGTTTAGCAACTTTGAGACTGAACCCTCCATGTAGCTCCTTGGCAATGGCCTATCATTGCCTATTACAGGGAACCGCACATTTGCCAGGCTGTCACACCGACATAAAATGTGTTCTGACGTTTCTTCTTCAGATTGGCAGAACCTACACGTACATAGCTTCGTCTGTCAATCCCATCAGCTTTAGATGCCTATTTAGCTTACCTGTTAGTAGACCTACTACAGCTTTGACTGTTTAACCAGTCTGAATTAACCTACATATTATGCTCACAAAATTTCATTTCAATTCAAACTGTCGTTCTCCTTGGAGCCCCCGCAGCGTATGAGAGGCGCCACCCTGTACTTGTGTTGTACTGTCGTCTAGAATATCGTTTTATTTGAAATATGCTGTGTAATTTAGAATGTTATGTGCAAAAACCAACCGCCAAATTACTAAAAATTTACAAGACGGCCCAGAGAAATCTACAATTAAAATACCAGCAAAAATATACTTTTGTCACTGTCAAATTCGATGTCACATTTTGTTTAAAAGAATCATATACAAACTAATATAATGTGTGTGGTTTGGAACGAGTGATTAATTTTTTTCTGAATTGGAAGGATCATCTACAAAAGAATTAGTTGAACTGAGAATATTCGTGGTGTATGACTTGTTTGCTGTTCATTCACAATAATTTCAGAAATAATCGAAATATTTGTAACTAAAGGAATTTTATTAAACAACTATATTAAGTAATAAAATGTTCACATAATCGCCCATTCACAGCCAAACAATACCCTAAATGATTAAATATGACAAAAATGTAGTGATGGGTTGTTATTTAACTATCTGTTATTTTATAACAATTATTTAGAAATAACATAACGCAACCGTTACTACTTCTAAAAAATAACGACACGTAGAGATCGGCCGCTCGTGAAACGTAAAACAAAGTCGGCGCTCTGCACCGCCCCGAAATTCTATGCTGCTCGAAGCAATTCCGAAAAACAACTAGTATGGATGGAAAACATGTTATATCGTCAACCATCGATACAGGCGGCGAGACAACGGACAACGGAGTGGGGAATGCGCTACGGCGAACGTAGCTGCTTCGGTCGATCCCGTCGAAGGTCGTATTGGGCTTACAACAGCTTAAAAATAATAGGATATAAAAGAAGCAGTTGTTTTTTGAAACAGTTGCGGGCATAACGCCTGGCGGTCGAGATAACAGGAGTGGGAAAGGAAGGCTGCTGCATCGGTCGATTGTCGATGGAGGCTCGCAACGGGTTGGAGAAGCAGTCATTTTAGATACGCTGTTTTTCAACCTGTTACGAGCATAACAGGGTGGCGGTCGAGATAATCGGAGTGGGAAAGGAACGCTGCTGCATTGGTCGATTGTCGATGGAAGTTCGAAACACAGGTTGGAGAATAACGCTTCAGTTGTTTTAGATACATTGCTTTTCAACCTGTTACGAGCATAACGGGCGGAGGTCGAGATATTATATCGCTATATGTTTCAGTACGTTATTAGGTTTCAATATTTAGGTATTTATTTATTCTGAAACATTTTTAGAATAATATCTTAAGATTTTTTAAAAATGTATACAGGGTGTTTTGATGTATCTGGTCATTGATTAATCACGATCCTGCTTAAAGCCCTTGACGTAAAAAGCTGATTTTTGGAAAACGGATTGACTTTAGGGTGTAGAGGTTCGATAAGTAGGGATTTTTCGAAACTCGAATTCTAAGGGGGTGAAACCACGGTGAGTTTTTCGGAAAAACTCTTAAACACGTATATTTTATTTCGTTGTTTTACATATTTTAAGATTTTTTAAAAATATATACAGGGTGTTTCATAAAATGTGACCATTGAGTAATCACGATTCTGCTTAAACTGCTTGACGTTTAAAGCTGAGTTTTGGCAAACGGATTGACTGTGGGGTTGAGGTTCGATAATGAGGGGTTTCTCGAATCTTAAATTCCAAAGAGGGTGAAAACGCCCTCAAATATTAAAATATTTGTTATTTAAAAAACGGTTAGTCTTTCGGGAAAAAGCTTGGACACGCATAATTTGTTTTTTACATATTTTGAAATTTTTTAAAAAATAATACAGGGTGTTCCAAAAAGTTGAGTAATTGATTAACCACGATTCTGCTTAAACTGCTCGACGTTTAAAGCTTATTTTTGGCAAATGTCAGAAAATTTATCCAGTTTGTATGTTAATAGAAATTCTTACTTTGCTTTATCATCATCATTAAAAATTATTAATTCGACGCGAACGAAGTCGCGAGTACACGCTAGTTTAAGTGTAAAATTAATTCGAACTCTAGTGTGTAGTTTGTTTACTTATGAAGAATATACTACACATTTTCTTATATTGCTATTTATTGACCGCAAATGGCAAAATTATAACTAAGAGCTTCTCGCCCGTCGAGTGAGATGCACCCTGTACACTGCTACGCATCTACGCCGATCGAGGGGCAAGGATCTACGCCGATCGAGGGGCAAGGCGTAGGTAGATCAGAATGTATACGTATAGACGAGTGGCGGAATTTTGGCTTTTTTATATCGCAATTTGTAAACAGCGCTTATTTGTAAACAACGACCGTTTTTAGAGAGGTATTTTAGATAACAATCGATATTTAGAAATGTTTTGACACCCTGGGACCCTGGAAATGCTACCACCGAGCATGTCATTGTTGCAACATGCAACTGCGTTAATACGCCTGGCGGTGACCGCCTCATACTCTTTCAGATATTTAGCAATAAAATAAAGAAACTTGTTATTTTTAAGCTGTTATTTTAAGCTGTTTTTTATAAATAACTATAACAGTTTCAACTGTTATCTAAAAATAATAGTTTTGCCCATCACTACAAAAATGACTAAATATGACTAAATGAAAATTCACGCTTTAAGTTGTTAAGGGAAAAATAAGATTTCTGTATTTAATATGCCCATAAAGACGGTCTTTGAGTGTGCAGGAAGAAGTCGTTCGGTGAAAAATCCTGTGTTTTTTTCCTATTGTGTCCAGTTTGTGTCCCAATAGACGGTAGTCAATGTTTTTCTTTAACATGAAGAAGAATATTCAAGTCATTGTTGTTTTCTTCCCGCTCATTATTTTTGTCTTCAAACTTCCATGTAATTAATACCGTGCCTTTAGTTTCAAACCTCTGGTTAATCTTTAACTATTGTTTTACTCGGTATAGGGCCGTCTGGGGAAAACTGTGAATATATCTAACACAGCGGGGATACTATTTTCAGCAAAATGCCGTTTAACCATCGTAACTTGTTCAGAAGTTGTAAAAATCATAATTATTTTATACAAAATGACTCTATTTGTCACCTTCAAATATTGTCACCTTAAACAAAATGTGACATCGAATTTAACAATGACAAAATCACATTTTTGCTGGTGTTGTAATTGTAGTTTCCTCTGGGCCGTATTATAAATTTTAGTAATTTTAAGGTAGATTTTTGCAAATAACTTTTAAATGCCGATTCCAAACAAAAAGAAATTCTAGAAAAACGTACAACTTTAATGCGTCTTAAGTCTAATACGAGGGGTGAACAGCTGCAGGAGGTAGGTGTACATTCGAAAGGAAGTACCAGGAAGTATATAGGACTTCCTAAGAAGTATGTGGATTTCCCAGGAGGTATACAGGATTTCCCAGGAAGTATACAGGATTTCCCAGGATTTATGATGGAATTCCAGGAGGTATGGAGGAGATCTAGGATGAGATAGCTCAAAAAAATACGCATTAAATCACGAATATTGACCTCGTTTTGATTAAAATCACACAATAGACTCAGTGCATAACAAATAAATTTGAATTAAAACACTTACAGCTTCATTCAAAACATCGCAATTAGTGGAATAAACTAGTGGTTTCAATTACACTTTATACTTTTTGGTTTACGATCATTCACAATGTTTAAAAACACAATTAAAATTAATAGAATATCTTAGCAACAGCTTGCGTTAGTCAGTTGTATCCATAGAGAAAGCCTAATATTTAGCTTATAAAACAATCAACTTTTGATTTCTAACAACAATTTCTCTTGACGGAAAATTAGGAAAGACCAAAATGACATTTCTCGTATATTTTGAAGTATAATTATTGGAAAAGTTAAAAGGTTGATAACTTCTCCTACTAATTGAAAATGTCTACCACTAATTTTGACGTTATGAATGCTTACATTCAAATTAAAGGAATAAACTTCTACGCTTATTGAAACTACTAATTTATTCCACTAATTGCAAGGTTCCAAATGAAGCTTACAAATAATTAATTATAAAAGCCCCACAGACAAGAAGAAATTAAAAAAAAGATCTGTCGGAAATATAACCGATTAAAAAATGCATGTTTTTACTGCAAACGCGTCGTTTTCCTGTCATTATTTTATGACGTCGGTGGGTTCTAAAATCAAAGTTAACATAGACATTTCTTTAATAATAATGACATATAACATATGCCATTAGTATCCAGTGACGTCATAATGGTTCCCGCGCTTTTGTTTCTGTTTGAATTACTTTGGCGAGGATTACAATATTTGGTGTATTGCTCGGTGTATTGTTTTTTTATACAAAAACACTTAAATTAAGAAGCTTATTATCTGAAAGCAAAATAACACTGAACTCTCGACTGAACTGCTACGGACTAGGACTGATTTAAAATTGGAAGATAAAATGAATTTTAAGGCAGCTCAAAAAATATGTTCCAATGAAGTCTTCGAATTATAATACTGTTGCTGAGGGTGCAGGAACCAAGGAACAAAATAAAATAACAATAAATTTAAGAATGATGAACTTTGTTATATGTTCCTATTTGGAAGAAAATTTGGATTTAAAAAAGGTTATATAATTTATGGTATTGTGTGTTTTTTACGTATTTGGCATAAATGGCTAATGATGAATAATAAGAAAATTGGAGACCATTTTATTTCAAGTAACTGTTACACATGTATCGAGTTGAACGCTCATGCTCTGATTAATTTAATTATACATTTTCGAGAAAATCCTGATTTTTTTGAAAAATGATTTTTCCTTTGCTTTTTAGCAGCCAAAGCTATGAGAAAATATTCCGAGCCACAAGATCCATGGTCCATGACAACAACGCAATCTACGGTAGTAAATTATAGTATTAAAGACATACTGCAACGATTGGACAGAATTAGATCGATTAATAATATTACCCATGATTTAAGAGCTATAATACGTTTCCCAAGAGAGCAGAAAAGATTTGAAAGAGTTCGTTCTAAGGGCCAAAACGATGCACAAATAGAAGCGGTGGGTGCAAATAATGAGGTGAAAGATATTGAAAATGTATTTACTGATCAATGCATTGAGAATGTTGTGATGGGCTCTTTGCAGGAAGCACTTGCTGTAACTGAAAAGCTGGAAATGCGAGTTGAAAATTTTTCATGGAACTCGACCACTATACCAAAAAATTTAGAAGAACAATCTGCAGTAAGTGATGAAAATGAATCTGTCATTGATGATTCGAAAATAGCCAAAGAAAGTATTTTTGAAAATCTAGAGGAACTAGATCTAGAGGAGAATGATTTAAGAATAGAAATCGACCAAACTAATGAGCAAACCAAACCCAACCAAACTAAACTCTTTTTTATCGAGTCGATTTTGGATACTTTTTTCAACTTTCTGTAAAGTTTGAAACTAATTACAAATTTCGTATGCACAATAGTATCAGGAAATCCCAAAAAATATATATGGGATTTCCCAGGAGGTATTCAGGAATTCCCAGGAGGTATTCAGGAATTCTTTAGCTATTAGGAGGTTTAGTGTACAGATTTGGGTCAGCTGTTTTGTGTACAGATTTGGGTCAGACTGCCTCAGTCTAATATAACTTTGGCATAAAATTATCCGGGGTGATAATATTTGACCTTCTCAAAATTTACATGGGATTTCCTATGTCCCGTGTTCCGATGCACCATACCTTACAGAACTTTACTTTTAGTCCTTACGTAAATGGAGCTAGCGTGTTTCCTCATATAGTTTTACACACAAAATGAAAACGATTTTCATTTTCAAGCTACCTCTGACACTAATAAACACGAATTATTCTAGATAATTTTTATAATTAAAGAAGACATTTAAAAAAGTAAATCCAGCAATTTCACGTTTTCAATCCATTAAAATTTTGAGATCTTAATACATTTCCTCTGGTATTTTCATTGATTTTTAATACCAACATCAATTTATCCTCATACACATCATATATTCTTTGCAACGTAAGCAGCTCTAAAGTACCGCATACTCCGCCAGACTTTTATTTAAAAAATAGAAGATCAAATAAATTGAATGGAAAGGAAAAAGAGCCTATAACTTGAACTTTTACGGCACGTGATCGGGGGTTGGGAAGAAAAAAAATGGAAAAGAAAGATGACAGCCGGTGATGGATGAAGCCGAAGCGGATCATTTCGTGCGGCGAACAGGAGCCATTCCTTCGAATATTTTCTTTACAATGTAAAGAGGTTAAACGTGTATTTGTCGAGTGGGAAATTTCATTGCGTCTTTTCAGCGTCAAGGAAACGTTAGAAGAAAAAAAGAAGGAAAAGGAAAACGAAATAAGCAATTATACTTATTACCGAGCACAATAATATATGGAAGTATAATAGCAACAAAAGAAAAATACCTAATCACTTCTTATACAGGGTTTCTCACGTTATACGACAAGAAGTATTATTGTAGCTAAATATTTAGATTTTTGAAAATTGGGAGTGATGGGATCGTTGGAGGGTTTATAAAACTACAATAAAAAAATATTTGCAAAATGTACCAAATAAATAAAAAATGTGTCCCAAATAATAACCAAACCAAACCAAACCAAACCAAACGGCGGACCCCCATCCACATATTAGCAGACCCGCAGAAGTCCACGGACCACAGGTTAAGAAACACTGATCTAAGCTACCAGCCAAACTAATTTAGAAAACATGGTGACGTAGGGTACGATTGACGAATCTCAGCCCTCTTTAAATAGGCTGAGACAAGTATCTACACAAAGGTAGAAGAACAAGTATGTACAACATTTCCAAACTTATTTCCATTTACTCCATGTAATGTTTAATAGGGGAGTCTTTTGCTTTCAAGACAAGAGATCCAAAGATGTATTGGACCATCATTCTTTTCCTCAAGGCCGCTGATGTTACCACCGATTCTAACAACACAAAAAGCAGCCTCTGAGATGGTCTTTAGTTACGTAATAAAAAAGGCTCTATTTTTGCGTATTTTGTGTCGGGTTTTGACGAGCGAGGCGACCCACTACCATCCATTTGCTTATATGGTCGCACTTGATTTCTAAGGTAATTCAGAGAAAGACCCTTACATCTACAAAGTAATTTATTTCTAAAAAAATCCTGCAAAATTTGTTAATGAATAAATATTTCTTTAGACAAATTATACTATGTTCTACTTTCCACGATCTAAATATAAATTAATAGCCTTACTTAACTTTTCATCCGTCTCAAATATTTATAAAACTTTTAGTAAATTCTGAAGAAAACAATGCGAAGCAATTACAGCTTAACATAAATATAAAACTTAAGGTGAGAAAATGAACAATAGAAACAATTACTAGAGGCATACAACTTAAAAACATGGTTTTAAAACCATGTCTATTACAATCTAAAATACAACAAATAAAATAAAATTAAACAAGCGAAAAGAACGACGACTGCGACGTTTTTGATAAAATGAAAATGTAAAGAAAAACAACTAATTTTGAAAATAAAAAGAACGAAACACAATGTAGTGGATTTTAAAATGCGTCTAAAACCCCGCCATCTAGCGTTTTAATTATTTAAATTCCAAATTTGACTACCGCCAATGCTTTTGTTCTTTCCGTCTTTTTACTTCTAACTATCTCGCTGCCAGAGTTGGAGGGGCTGTATCTCTTATAAAAGCAAGCATTACATTCTCTAATAAATGAAAATTTAATATGCTTTTTGCCGTTAAGATTTTTATTAAGATAATGCTTGGAAAATGTATGCAGCCTCGTGAAAGTGGCAGTATTAATGAAAAAAAGCTGCTGGTTACCTTTAAAGGAATTTTTACCGTAAAAGGTTTTTTACGCTCCGAATGTCTAATGAATAAATTTTTGGCTAGACTGCTTTTTAGTTACTTTTTTTTATATGGATGAAGACTGGAGCCGTAAATGGAAGTCATTTATATAAGTATTGATATAGGGTGGATCTCAATTTTAATTATAATATGTAAATAAGTAGTGTCATCAACTTAATTTGCAAATATAATTTATCTTCTGCTGTATGAACTTTTGGTAATTGCATTTTCATTTTTAATACAAAAATTTCTGTAGATCGTTAGTACCTTTTTCTAAAGCGAATTTATATCCAGCAAAATAAATCACTAATTCACCACAATTTATTAAAACACTACTTTTGCACTAGACGCGCGTTTCGCTAACTATGTTAGCATCATCAGCAGATGATTAAAACTCAGTAAAAAGTTTTTAGTTTTAAGTGTTTTGATGTATTTTGTGAATTAGTGTTTTATTTTGCTATTTAACACCAAAGGTTCCAACCCTAAACTGTAATAACAAATATCGCCAATAAAAAAATCCGCAATTGTTTTGAGTACATAAAAGCGTCTTTTTAAAACTGAATTTCTAGCTATTTTCACAAAACGACCGCTTGACTACCTGACTTCTCCTGTACCGCCTCTTGTAACGTTTTCTTGACACAACGCAAACGGCAGCTTTTCGTCTTTAAGAGCAGTCGTGGGTTCATTGTTTATTTTTTTTAAGTGTTAGGTTAGGTTATTTAATTAATCAATTAAAACAAAAATAATTGGGCACCAGGACATTCACTCAGAAATAATAGATCTCTTTACCCCAACCTTAAATTTATTTATAATTAAAAAAATATTAGACAAGGACAGTAATTGATGGATGAAGTACGTGAAGTGCAGTACTTTAAGTATTAAGTTAATACTTAAGAATAATAAGTAATCAAAATTTAAATGTACGACAAAAAAAATAGTATCACTTGTTTTGTTGATTAAAAAATCATTGGCATATTAATATTGAATTACGCAAGATAAAGTTAAATGAGTACATCAAACTAACGCAGTTCATGAACCTTGTTGTATGCGCACATAATTCCGTAAATCAATCAAAAGTTAATTAATTAAATATGTCAAGTGACACCATCACAAAATGATATTAAGATATTAACATACATATTATTTAAAAAATTTGTGTATTTAAAATTAAGAAAGTTATATTTTAATAATGAAATTCAAAAATATCTAATAATTACGTAATTAATTACGCAATTCGTCAATAGTAAGTAAATAGATTTGAAATGAGTTAATAAAAAAAATGTATGAAATCTGGCCTGATTATCCGGTGCAATTCTAGGCTTTGGCTCGTCCTTCTGGATGGTGTGTGGACGTTAGGTGTGGGAGCTCATCCCCAATCTACCACAGCCTCGAACAGCCACTTACAATACCACCAGCCATGTGGAAATCAAACATGGATCATATATACAGGCTCTCGTACCTCAAACCACCAATCACGACATATAACTCGCCATGTAACTGTATGGTAAAACCCTGGAAACGACACATCTTATGTGCACAAAATGCATTTTAGAAGTTTTAGAACTTACCTCACAATGCTGAGGGTTTACTCAAAAATTAAATTTATGACAGGACAACCAAAACCACGTTTAGAAAATCTGTAAAGAGATAAGGTTGAACCAAAAGAGTAAAAATGTGATGAAGATCAAACTTACCACCAAAATACCCATGAAAACTTAAAATTGATTCCTTCCCCAAATGCCAGGAACTATTAGGACTACATTCCAAAGTTTAAAATTATAAAAAGTTTGAAACTTTTTCCGATGACTTCAGATAAATATAATTGATGTTTAAGCCACGAAATCTGAATCAAAAAATGGCGACTTCCGATAGTCAAAAAGATGCTCTAGTTCTGCGCCGACAAGGGCAAGTACGATCAACAGAGTATCCGAAATTAGTCAGAATTAATTCGGTAGGCTGTATGTTGGGTTGCCAATGGTATCGTTTTATTAAAACGTTACATCGAGTGCCTCTCTTAATTCATAAGGTCTTTTGTAAATCTTGTTAACCATACCGCATAAAAATCTAAAATGGATAGGCCAGGTGATCAACGGCCCATGCAATTGGTCCACCTCTTTCTATCCCTGAGTCTACATAATTGTGATATAAATCATTTTTAACATTTGTCATAATGAAAGTCATGTTGTATCATTATCATTTACGTATTTTAGAGAAAACCGTTCTCTAAAATACGTAAGTAATGTTCACCGGTCAACTTATCCTCAAAACTGATCCTAGAAAAGTTGAACCAATAATCCTACACGCTTTTCTTCATTTGAAAAATTTATATTTACAATTTTTATTTATTTTAATTTACAAAGTTTGGATATGACAGTTTCACATTTCTGAGAGCAACAACGATTGAACTTGTTTCCATGGCTAACTAAGTGGAATTAGTCAAGAAAGATAAGGATTGGATATAACTCAGTAATTTTGCGAAAAAAAAAACATATTATAGCTTACATCGCTGAAAAGCTTAAAAATGGCGCTTTTTATGCACTCATGGCCAACTATGGCTTCCATTTAAAAAAAAACATGTTTGTGTCATATGTCAAAAATGACACATTTTAGAAAGAATCGGAGAACACAAACTCATTAGGGATGTGATTATCTATAAATTTTATCTGAAAACTTTTTGTCTAAAATAGATTATAATGGAATTAGGGACAAATTTTTCAAGAGCCAACATTTGTTTTTTTCGAAATATCTAGTAAGCCATGAACTTTTTCAAAAATCTGAAAACCGCATATTTATGACCCTCAAAACTGCAATTCTTTTCCTATTTAACCAACTCTCTATCTCCAGTAGTTTTCGAGATACCTATAGAAAACATCGTAGGAAACTCACCCTGTATAAAATACCACTTTATCTAAAGAAAAAAAAAACATTCGACCAATGTGTACTACCAATGATGACCTATGCATGCGAAACCTGGACATTTAAAAGATGCATCATAAGAAAACTGCAGGTCGCACGACGCTCATTGGAACGAAATATGCTGGGAATATCCAAAAGAGACCGCATACAGCATATATATTATTCATTAAAAGCATAGAGTGGATACGACAAAAGACCCAGGTAATAGATATCATCCACAGAATCAAATCCCTCAAGTGACAATAGGCAGGACACCTGGCAAGAAGGACGGACAACAGATGCACTACAAAAATTACAGCATGGTTAGGGTGGGATATAGGGACACGATCCCCACATTTTTTGGTAAATTTTTATGATATTACTAATTACAGTTTTAACAGTTTAATATTTAACACAAAATGGTTATTCCGAAAAATTAATTTATAAAATCATGTTGCTTAGACGGTCAATGTAAACAGAAAGTTTTCCCTTATTTTGAAGCTTTAAACTTATGTTTTTAAAATAGATTTAATCAGAACTTGACAAAACCTTGTTTCATTATAGGAAAGTAGAGTTTAAATGGTTCTTACTGGCAAAACTATCATCACCAAGGAAAACTTTTCGCTCAAATCTAGCGTTTGAAAAGTTTTGTAAACCGTATCGAGTCTCAGAAACTGGAACAAAATGCTGCTACGTTTTTTTTTCTTCCTCCACGTACGCTTCTTTCATTATTTGTATTCTTCCGTTCCGAGAATAAACAATTTGCCTGGATGAATTCGTTATTTAGGTGACTCGACGTATGTTTTTTGTCGGAAAAGTTAATCATTTCGCTTAATATTTCAAAAGCTTTTTAGCTGATTTCTTTGAGAAAATTTCGACCGTATCAAGATGTCGCAAACACAAACAAGCAATCAATTTACATAAATTGCCTTGAAATTAATGCTAGTTTTTGGTAGCGTCTCATATTTCAAATGCGTTCAGTTCTTTTAATAAAAACGGAACTGACATATTCCAAGCAGTTCAGTTCGTATTTTCATGATTAATTATGGATAAGTTAAAACTAGAGAAATATACAGTTTTTTTTTATTTTAACTATATACCTCTTCTGTCTTTATTCCTAAAAGACGAATGTAGTGGTCAGGCTAACGTGAGGTGTGTATTGGATCTCCATAGGTGCATGTCTTGTGCTTCATGTCCCAGCGTGTGTGTATGTGTGACCATATTTGTAGTGGTTTGTGTATGAGTTGTCGTCTCTCAATCTTTTTCCTGGAACCTTGCCTTATCTATATCTATACTAATATATAAAATCCTTAAGTGACTGACTCAATGATCCTGCTGAAACCACTCAACGTAAGAAGCTCAATTTTGGCATACAGGTTGATCCTAGGGTGTAGAGGTTCGATAAGAAGGGATTTTTCGAAATTCCAATTCCAAGGGGGTGAAACCGCCCCTCAAATATTACAATATTTTTTATTTAAAAAACGGTCAAGTTTCCAAAAAAACGCTTAAACACGTGTATTTTATTTTGTTCTTTTACATATTTTAAGATATTTTAAAAATGTATACAGGATGTTTCGAAAAATCTGATCATTGGTTAGTCACGATCCTGCTTAAAGCGCTTGACGTAAAAAGCTGATTTTTGAAAGACATATTGACTTTAAGGTGTAGAGGTTCGATAAGAATGGATTTTTCGAAACTCGAATTCTAAGGGGGTGAAACCACCCCCAATTTTTATTTAAAAATCGGTGAAATTTTCGGAAAAACTCTTAAACACGTATATTTTATTTTGTTGTTTTACATATTTTTAAGATTTTTATAAATTTATACAGAGTGTTTTTTAAAATATAACCTTTGAGTAATCACGATTCTGCTTAAACTGCTTTAAAGCTGATTTTTGGCAAACGGATTCACTGTGGGGTGTAGAGGTTCGATAAGGAGGGGTTTCTCGAATCTCAAATTCCTAGAGGGTGAAAACGCCCCTCAAATATTACAATATTTATTATTTAAAAAACGGTTAGCCTTTCGGGAAAACGCTTGGACACGCATAATTTATGTTGTTTTTACATATTTTGAAATTTTTTTAAAAATCATACAGGGTGTTCCAAAAAGTTGGGTAATTGATTAACCACGATTCTGTTTAAACTGCTTGACGTAAAAAGTTTATTTTTGGCAAACGAATTTTTCGAAAGTCAAATTCCAACGAAATGAAACTACCCCTCAAATATTACCAAGTTATATAATATTATAGCCATATTTTTTTTTCTCATGCTGACATAAATCTGAGAAAATTTTATCCAGTTTGTATGTTAATGGAAATTCTTGCTTTACTTATTCATCACCATTACAAATGATTAATTCGACGCGAACGAAGTCGCGGGAACACGCTAGTATTATCAACATTTCCGTACAATCAGTATCCCTTGTTCTGTGATATTCATTTCTTAGTTGCATATTTTTTTCCATTACTGTCTTTATCAACTGTAGACCTAGGATTAATATAAATACAATGTCAAGTATTATAATTTGTTGCCTACTTTATATTTTTATACATCAAACAACTTTAGAAGAGACGTTCTGTGATATTCAGTTCTTAGTAGCATTTTTTTTCATTTCTGTCTGTCTCAACTGTAGACTTAGGATTAATATAAATACAGTTTAAAGTACTATAATTTGTAGCCTACTTTATATTTTTATACCTCAAACAACTTTATCTTTTGCTACTCTTTCCATTGGTAATATAGATTTAGTTCATTATATTTTGTATAGATTTGAATTTCTTTTTGGATTTGCAACAAGGGAAGTTCTTTGATTATGAATTTCATAGCTAGAATTTTGATTACGTAAGAATGTTTTTAAAATAAATTATTTTAGTTTAAATAATATTTGTATTGGGGGTTTGCACTATGGAGGGATTTACAAAGGAATCGTTATTTTAAATTCAACTCTGTATATTATTTTTAAAATCAGAAGACCAATAAAACTGAGTAAAAGATGTATCATGAGACTATACCTAAATCTTCCGGATTTTTAAGTAGAGCCTATTTAAAACTTAATAATTCTATTATAGTTTCATTCCACGAATCTCGTTACCATGACAATTTTAGAAATTATGAGATATGAAAGTGGTTTCCAAAAATGAAATAATATATATCTAATAATTTATTATGCAACAAGTTAACAAAGATGCGACCACTTTTCAAATGATGCTTTAACACTGTAAGTCCGAAAATAATTTAGAAACATGGAGAAGGTCCTTTAATGTGAAAATCCAAATTTTCGATAATATTGGTTAAAGAATATTTTGAAAATTGTTCTCCATAAACGCCTAATCTACCATCGCCGTTATAGCGGCCACATTCATAAAAAAGCAGCATAAAAAATTCAGCTTTACTACGCTCTAATGACACTTTTAAGAGAGTAGTAACATTATGGCAAAACTTTTACTTAGTTAAGTTAATACTAAAATATAACAAAACTAATTTTAAATTTTATTTGCAATAGAATAAATAATAAAAATTTAATAAATTATATCCGTACTATTAAACAAACAATTCCCTTTTATATACACTATCCTAGTTGCATAATAAATTATAAATAGATGTATCTAAAAATTTAACATGGCCGTAGTAAAAGGCAGTAAAAGCTCGCATAAAACACCCATATACGGTGTAGTTTAGAACGCTTTTAGTTGCGCTAGCTAGCGCAAATTAAAAAATAAGACCCAACGGTCGTATTATTAACTTTTAGCTGTAAAGTAGAAAAGCACCTAAAGTAAATTCGTTTGCAGAAGAGTAGTTTAAATAAACTTTGTGTCGCATATAATTTTCCATAAGTACGTTCTTGGTTAAGCTACGGTTTTTATTCCTAGTTAATAATAATCTACCGAATAGTCATTGCTCACTATAAGCTCTCGACGTAATTTTAATATACCATACTTTAGAACCCGCAAAAAACATTATATTGTTGAAAGTATGTAATAATGAGTACTTTTTTTACGCGAATTGATAGCAATGTGCGAAGTGACACTTTTTTCGTTTTCCTACTTTACCATGACACGGTGCGCGAAGTAATGCGCGAAATGGCTTTTTCGCACACTGGATGTAAATTATATGGGATTTTGAAATTTTGATTTTTGGAAAATGAAGAACTAAATCATAAGTAATTATTTATTTCGAAATATTCAAGAATAAACAAATAACAAATATCAAACTTAACACTAATGCATATTCTACTTATTATTTACAATATTAACAATAGTACAACCAGTACAAGAACCAATATTTAATCCCAAATTCTTTGTTCTGATTTTGCTTGAGATATGTGGGTTTTGGGACTTGAAACACTATCCAATTTTGATGTAGAGGTACTTGATCCCGGTAATAAGGTAACGTTTGTAGAAAAAATGTTGTTTGCAAGTCGTGCGCGAACTACTGTGGTGATATCGATTAATTTTTCAACTCGGCTACGCCTCGTTAAAAAATTCAAGTATCGATCACCAAAGTAGCGTAGCACTTCGCGCACTAGTTACAAAAATAACAATTTTTTATATACAGGGTGTTTCAAAAAACATGTGCCATCTCTCGTGGGGCGATTTCTCACGTAAAAATAAGGTATATTTTTCATATCAACATAGGTCCGATTGTGCTTTGTTTCGTAGCTACAGGGTGATAAAGTCTTAATATTTTTTACTTCGTCTAGCTTCTTTCTCTTTTATATCTATAAATATCTCCATAAATCAACAGTGTGTGAACAGAATTCTAATTTTCTGGGGATCGAATCCATCTCTGGAACCAAATCTTCTTCTTCTTCCTGTGCCTTGTGCTTAGCCGCACGTTGGCGATTGTCTGTACTCTTCATACAATGTGTAGAGTGCTGTTTTCGGCTCTTCGAAATATGGTGGCTGCGTCGCTAATGTTAGACCAATCCCGTATTTTTCTTAGCCAGGAATGTTGTTTTCTTCCTGGGCCTCGCCGTCTAGAGCCGGAACTAGATCGGAAATCCTAATTTCATCGACCCTTAGTTTTTTAGAACACTCTTCATTCAGCTGTCCATCCGTTACATTCCAAAAGGGTATGCTCCACCGTATCAGCATTGAAGTCGTCATAGAGACATCTAGTGCTATCAATTAACTTTAATTTATATAGGTAATGCATGAAACAACCGCGGCCAGAAAGAAATTGACTCACGGCATAGTTCAGCATGATTAAAAAACTTAAGGACTTAAAGGATTGAAATAGCTAGGGCTGGTTTCCTCAATACGCGGAAGGTCTTATCCCATCGGAGAATAGCTATACCAACGAGGCTAAGAATATTAAAATGTTATATATAGCCCCTGCTCCATTATGGATGCAAAACATGGACGCTAAAACAAGAAGACATCAAACGCCTTAATGCGTTTGAAATGTGGATGTATCGTCGGATGCTGAAGATAAGTTGAACCTCCAGAACAACATACTGTTTTAAACCAGTTTTAAACCGAATGAAAACTCGTGCACACCTAACAGGCACAATTAAAATCAAACAGACCTTGGACATATAATGCGGCACACAGAATATGAAGAAATACAGCTCATAATAGAAGGAAAAATCGATGGAAAATGTAGCATAGGGAGAAAAAATAAATCATGGCTGCGTAACATATGAGACTGGACCCACACCGACGGAAACACCCATATTCACCAAGCTCTGGACAGAGAGTAATACGCCATATTAATCGCCAACTCAACAGAGAAGTCACCTAGGAGGAGAAGATAGCTTAGCTTTCCATATTCTCTGTTTATCCAACACTCGAGGTCCTTTAGAAGTGTTCTACTCCATTTTTCTTTTCCATTTCTGTTTTCACTCCATCTTTTACAACATATTTCCATAACTCTATTTCTACTTTCTTCCGCTGTTCTTCCCGAATGTTCTTGCCTTTCCATTCTTCCTTTAATTACTATATCTATTAGGGCTATTGAGCTCAGAACATGTGTAGCCTCCGCTACACTTGTACCCACTACATACTCTTATGGCCAATCTTCGTTGTACTGCAAGAAGTTGCTCTCTATCTCTCCGAATCTTGCAGGTTTCTCCCAAAATTTCGGATTTTCGGCATTTTGTTTGACTCAAGGTAGACCAGTTTGGCATAATTCTGGATAAAATGGCGCCGTGTTTTTCTGTTTTCAAAACTGTATGTCGGATATGCTCAGAAAACTACATTTTGGTACAATTACATTTTGTTTTAGATGAAAACGTACACTGGGTGATTTTGGTTACCAATCAAAATAACAGCCTCCGTTTTGTGTGGTGCTCTTTCTAATCCCACCTCATTAATCCATGGGCACACTTGCTCCGATGCTCTTTCCGCAGTTCTAACGAGGTCTTCGTTACTTTAGCTACAACCATCAGGGCAACATCATCTGCATATGCTATGACTTCTACTTCTGCTGCGTATTCCAGACGAAGGAGTCCATCATACGGTACGTTCCATAGTAAAGGACCCAATATAGATCCTTGAGGTACACCTTTAGATACTTTAACTTCTTTATCTTCTACAATCACGCATTTTTCGCTTAGATAAGCTTTTATATTTTCCACTAAATATAAATTTATTTTCCAATGATATTTAAGTTCATTGATTATATTTTCCCAGTTAGTCGAGTTGAAGGCATTTTTGACATCTGAAGAATTCTGACATCTGTTTCCCTGTTCAAGAAAGTAGGCCCTAGTCCAAATTAGCCCTAAGAGCAGATAGTTAATTTAAATTACTTTATGTTAAATATAACGTTGCTTTTTCCGTAACTAAAGTAGAGATATTTAAACAATTTTATCGCCGTATAAATTTCGTATGTGGGTGTCATGTCGTAGGCATCGAACCATTAAAACCGACCTTATCATCCAATACGGTCTGCTATCCTTCCGTCCGCATCCCCTGCGTTTTGCCACCCCCGCTTTTATAAGCCTCCGAATGATGGATGAAGAGGGTTATGCCGAAAAAAATTGTGTCCTTCGATAAGGCTCAATAGGATTATCAACTTTTGGCCTCGACTTCGCGCTCCACAAATTCCGAAGCCGGTTGGCAGGTGGGGGCGGGCTGAGTTTGACGTTAACAATCTCGCCGAAAAAGCAAACGAGTTATTTTTTTATTTTTACCAAATATGGATACCGTAAAAACTGTCTTTATATGTCCAAATATATTTTTATTGGTATATTTGAATGATAATTTACATTTTATTAATTTTATTATCAAACTGGCTAAATTACCATCGATGCTATAGATAAGTGCCGAAGAAACGACCGCCGATAGACGGTTTGGCATGAATAAAAAGAAATTTGCCTCTAAAAATGAAGTAAATTTTTCAAGCACAACGGTTGTTTCTAAATATACAGAGTATTCCAAAAAACATTTACCATCTCTAGTGAGGAGATTCCTCACATAAAAATAAGATTTATTTTTCATATCAACATAGGTCTGATTCTGCTTTCTTTCGTAACTACAGGGTGTTAAAGTCACTGGAATATTTTTTCTAAAAAAACATGTAAGCCACTGACTTTTTTCTTGTTAGCGAAATAGTATGCAGTTTCATGCCCATTTTTTTTGAACGCAATTTTATGAATTTGCCTTGATCCAAGTCTAATAGCAACATTTAAAAAAAAAATGAATATCATTAACTTGCGAAAGTTTAAAATAAGTACTCGTTGATCCCTCATCATAAAATATAAAAAAAAGTTCCTTTAAACATAGGTATAGAAATAAACATAGGTTTAGAAATAAACATAGGTATAGAAATAAACATAGGTATAGAAATGAAGAAAATTATAATAAATCAAAAAAGATTATTAAGACTTTAACACAGTAAAATCTATGTTGATATGAAAAATAAATATCATTTTTACGTGAGGAATCTCCCCACGAGAGATGGCACATATTTTTTGAAACACCCTATATAAAGAATACCGCCGTTCGGCAGTAACATTTTTTTTTGTAAAACAAAAATACCCCCTTGTTTTACCAAATTTCATGTGGTATTGTTTTTACCAACGCACACGGAAAAAAGCTAAACTGGCTTAAAGATTATTAATCTTGAACCAACGATATGCTAGTTTCCCCATTCCGCAAATCTAGTTATACTTCTTTTCAAGAAAATCTTATCCTTAGATGCTAAGAAAATTTATCTTTTATTTAAGATTTACCTAGTATTGAAATTGATTATAACTACACTCCAGACAATTCTAGATAAAATCTTGTTTCGAGTACTAACTTATACTAATGTGTAAATTAGCAAATTATTGCATTAAGTATAGAAATTCTTTGTGTACATGTAATAATTACTTTATTCTGAAATAAAGCCCCTTCTTACTCTTAGGTTAGTTATACTATCGTTACAAGAGTTAATGTCTAATGATTAGTTTATAAAGTTTTTTTGTTATCGTTTGTGCCTTCTTTTTGTTATCGTTTGTGTTTCCTAACCTTCTTCAGGCATGGGAGATGACGGATTTGATCCCAAAATTTGAAGGTAAGGTTAGCAATAATCCTACATTATTTGATAACATTTGTTGGAGGTTAGGGGGACACCATTTTGATATGCACCATTTCTGAACCGAACAAACCCGATTTTAGGATAAACTAGTTTTTCCTAGGTCGAATATTAAGCGGGTTCGAAAAACTATATAATTTTCATAAAATTCGGTAACGTGTTCCCTATGCTTTCGGTGGTTCGGGTTTGATCTTGTTAGAAACTCTTGTTTTGGTAAAATCTTTTCCTTATCTAAAGTCCGAGCTAAAGTCTTAAGCGCGGCATAATATTTTTTCAAACCCGCGTCTCTTTGGATACCCTGATTTGGCCTAGAAAAAATTAGTTTATCCTAAAATCGGGTTTGTCCGGTAACATACATGAATATAATGGAGTTGGTACATGCTAAAAATTTTAATTTCCATTTACAATAGGTATGGAATATTGAAATATCACCAGAATAACCCCGAATAGGGTTAATACTTTTTAAATTGGATTAGCCAAACATCACCTACCAAATTATATGTTTTTCGTAATAATAAAATACAATAAAACTGTGTAATTTCCCAATATAGGATATTGAACAGCGGTATCGCTAACTAAAAACGAGAAACGATAAAATATAAAAAAAATTGTTAAAACATAATTGAATCATTCCAAACGCGTACATACCTAGTTTACCACCGGTGTATAAGAAATAATGCATATTAAAATGGAGTCCCCCTAACCTCAAACCAATGCCATCAAATAATGTAGGATTATTGCTAAACTTACCTTGAAATTTGGGATCAAATCCGTCATCTTCCATGCCTGAATAAGGTCCTACATTTTCACATATCACAAGCACAAACAATAACAAAAAAACTTTACAAACCTACCCAACTAGTCGGCGCGTCTCGTGTCGAATGAGTGAAACAGAAATCCAATGAAATTAAGGTAGGAATCAGGAATGCACGTTGCGTTGTTGCTGTTGGGGATAGTAACTTTTGGAAATGGATGTTATTCTCGCGCCGAGAATAATATGCTTATTAAAAGTATACATCGATTTCAAGTATAAGTTTTTAAAAGTTAAGAATACTTATTATATAAAAGTATTTATACTTCATTTAATAATAGTTTCTTCTTTGCTAAATGATTTTTATTCACTTGATAGTAATATAAGTTTTTCTTAAATATAAGTCATTTTATTCTTTTTTTTTAGATTCAAAATTACTTAAAGTGACTATAACTATATTTAAAAAGCAAGTGTAAAAGTAAAATAGATCCAAATATTTGTTGTACTCATGGAAAGAATACTATCCTTAAAGAAAGTGTAAAATTTTAAGTGTATGATTGTTCTTGAATATAGAAATGATTTTTTTCCGTGCAAGATCCGCGATTAGGTAGGTACTGTTGTATGAACATTTTGAACATGTTAGATGCAAAATAAGCAAGCGACGATCAATAAACTATTTTTTCTTTCAAACATCATAAAAGTATTAATTTTTGCGATGTAATTGGCTATATAAAAAAGTCATTTTAACGCCTATGCATATACAAAGAAAAGTACTTATTCTTTGCCGTTTTTCACATAAGTCCAAAATAACCGAGTTATTCGAGTTCGAAAATTTCCACAATAATAATTTTTTGCTTAAATTTTGAGAATCATTGGATCTTTTCTTATTGTTTAACGATATGGGGCGGGAGTTTTAATAATGCAATACGTAAAGTTATCACAGCAGAAAATACTGTCTTAAAAATTATTTATAGAAAAGATTTTAAATACCCAACAAATAACCTATATAAAGAAGTAAACTTACTTCCATTGCGTGCTTTGTATATACACTCCTGCTTATTGTATATCTCGAAAACAAAAAATACCCTCTCTTATTTCAATAATGTATAGTACTATACTATATAGATATAGTGCTATATAGTACTAGATCTATGTCACCGCTTTGCGTACCACTGTATTCAAAAGCTCATACACAGAGGACAGTGACTTATTTTGCTCCTAAACTTTTTAATATGCTTCCAGATTGTATTAGAAATTCTTTAAATAATAAACGAAAGTTCATATCTCTTACTGAATCATACGTTCATGATAATTATTCATCGCTTTTGTATATATTTAATACTATTTAACTTTAAAAGTTGATTGTATCTATCTGTATCTTTTTTCTCTCTTATTTCCTTTTTTTACTAGATATTCTCTTATATTACTAGTTTTTATTACCATTGACAAATTACTTATTACAAAAAATGTGTGTTAATTTTTTTTATTTAAAAACGATTTTTATATCAATCGTCCAGGTTGCAGCGCCGCCTTGTCCCCGTCTTCGCTCCCGCTTGAAACTCGCCATCTTTAAACTCAGATACATGCTTTTGCAACACAAGTTAACGGTGACATCTTGAGTTCCCTTCACTTAGCGCAAAAGCATGTGTCAGTACATTAATATATTTTATTATAAATACACGAATACCTAATAATAAAAAAAAATGTATTGTACTTATTTTATGTATTGTATTGAATTGTATATAGAAATAAAGTTTGATTTGATTTGATTTGATTTCTGTTTTATTTTTCTTGTAGAAAAAATAGCGTATTCTATTTGAAGTAAAAATTAAAAAAAAATTGTGTTAAGGTTACGTTATCATTTAGAAATGAGTTCGTCAGAATCAAGTAATGAAGGGACTCAAAATAGTAATAATATGGCGGTCGTTTAACACGCTGGAGCTCTAACAATCAAATCACACTGTAAGCTTGTTTTAATTGGTTTGATTTCACTCTTTTTTTTATTTTCTCTGTTTTATTAATGCTCATTCTATTGCTTTAAATAATTTGATTTAAAAATTAAATGTTTTAGATTCTTCAAATTATTGTTATAGAAACATAATTTAAAGAAGTAGTACTATGTTTCATGTTTTTGTATGAAAAATTAACTGAAAAATAATATTCTTACTTTCAAAAAAATCGTTACTAACCCACCTAAACAATAATTAAAGTAATAAACATTTTACAGCAATTATTTCAGAGATAGTAAAACTTTTTACTGCTACGTTTACTAGATCTCTTGACAATAACTCGGGTCAATTAGAAGCATAACGATCTATTTAATCTAAACTTAGCCAAGATCCGGAGATTAGGGTCTAGGAGTTTCTCTGGCGGCAACGCAAACAAATCGCCCAACACTAAGGAATGTAATGCGAAAACCTTGTACAGGGGATGTTTATGTTTGCACCCAGGTCTCTCTGACCCTGCCAGTAACGAACGCAGTGGCGTCCCAGACTTCCTGTTAACAAGAAAGAGTTAGTTTCATTGAATACTCTCGTGAGTTAAAGTTGATTGATTTATTTTAATATTACAATTGTTCCAAATATTTTAATTATTTAACATCAGTCTTTGCTAACAAGTTATTTTGAAGACTTATTTTCTTCAACTAGTTGTTTTAACCTACAATTTGATATTTTCGTATTTTAGATATATTGCGGTCGCAAATGGTGTGTAACAAACAAGATTAATTTATTACAGAGATATCAAGACGAACATTATGAGAACAAAAATGTTATTAAGTGATATCAAGGAGTAGCCAAGAGAAAATTTTTTTTTACAAAACAGTCGATTTCAATTTACGTCTGTGTGTGAGTTACTTTAAAATAGATAAAGACTTTCAAAAAATACAAAATTTTGGCTATTTTTCAGATTATGTTTAACTCATAATTTTCTCTTTCTCTTTCTCTTTCTCTTTCTATTTCTCTTTCTCTTTCTCTTTCTCTTTCTCTTTCTCTTTCTCTTTCTCTTTCTCTTTCTCTTTCTCTTTCTCTTTCTCTTTCTCTTTCTCTTTCTCTTTCTCTTTCTCTTTCTCTTTCTCTTTCTCTTTCTCTTTCTCTCTTTCTCTTTCTCTTTCTCTTTCTCTTTCTCTTTCTCTTTCTCTTTCTCTTTCTCTTTCTCTTTCTCTTTCTCTTTCTCTTTCTCTTTCTCTTTCTCTTTCTCTTTCTCTTTCTCTTTCTCTTTCTTAATTTACGTCTGTGTGTGAGTTACTTTAAAATAGATAAAGACTTTCAAAAAATACAAAATTTTGGCTATTTTTCAGATTATGTTTAATTCATAATTTTCTCTTTCTCTTCCTCTTTCTCTTTCTCTTTCTCTTTCTCTTTCTCTTTCTCTTTCTCTTTCTCTTTCTCTTTCTCTTTCTCTTTCTCTTTCTCTTTCTCTTTCTTTTTCTCTTTCTCTTTCTCTTTCTCTTTCTCTTTCTCTTTCTCTTTCTCTTTCTCTTTCTCTTTCTCTTTCTCTTTCTCTTTCTCTTTCTCTTTCTCTTTCTCTTTCTCTTTCTCTTTCTCTTTCTCTTTCTCCTTGGCGTAACCATTTTCTGATGAATGTCAAATACTCGTCAGCGAGTAATGGCAGTATGTAGTATGTATGTACTTGTAAAAGGCACCAATATGGGCATTCCCAGTGGACTAGAAGCTCAATAGCTTTAGGATTTAGATAAGTTTACATTTGAAACGTTGTCTAAGTTAAAATAAATAAAGACAATGGAAATCCGAAATTCGTTTAGTTTCAATTTTATTTGTATGTTCCTATATTTCCATTGAATGCGTACGCTGATGGTCCGAAGCAATAACGGCAACATATTTTTTGTCATTATCAAAGTTTGAAAATCCCTAAATTCTCAAGAACAGGCGCCCGGTTTATCGTATAACTGTTATTAATACCGGTGTGCGGTAATTAAAAAGTAATAATTCATGCCGAACTTGGAATAATACGGTTTTAGAACGGAGCCGTCGTTTTTGTGCCTCTCTCTGTCTCTCCAGGGAAATGACTCGATCGGGTCTCAAACTTTGCGCAATATTAAGGGAATGACTGTGCAATTAGTTTGGGGCTTCCGTGTTTTAACAAGTCCGTAAAAAATCGTTTTCGATGATTAATCTGCTTCTAATTTGCAGCTATAAATTCGTCTGTTAATTATATTATCTTACAAAATATCCATTTTATTAAGAAGATTAGAGTTGGGGGTTGGAACCTGTGGTGTTACAACAGTACCTAACCCCAAAACAAAAATCAAACAGAGTTTTAATTAACTGCTAACGATGCTAACATGGTTAGCGAAACGCCATCCAGTGCAAAAGTAAAAGTGTTATTGACTTAGATTTAAACTAAGAATTAAAAGAAAAGAATCAGAAAGTGTGAATAATGAATAAAAAAGATAAGCCATTTTTATTAATATTGAAAAAATAATTTTATAACAAAACTGACACAGATGTTCCAATCGACATAAAAAAAACCCTCAAAAATATATTTCTAAACTTCTTCAACTAAAACGCATCAAATATTGACTTAAGTGCTACTACGTATCAGCAAATGAGCATGTATAATGGCTTCCATAAATATCTCAAGAGCATTTCAAATATTTCGGGGTCCAAAACACTTGAAACGAAAACGAATTCCTTTCTTCATTCAATGAAAAATTCAGCGCCAGACATGAAAGACGTTTTTCTTGTTGCACCCCTCCAAACCCTCTGCCAAAACGACGCACAGAGGGTAAAAACTAAAATTAGAAAAAGTTATACTGGGTGTCCTAGAAATAAGTGCAAATATTTTTTCTGGTAGTTCGACTCCCAAAAAAACACGTCCATGAGATTTGCGACCAAAAATGTTGAAAATTTTATATATTTCTTAATATTTTCCGAAAAAAAAAAGTTGTCGAGATAGAAACTTATATTCTTCAAAGTGTTTTACTGGCCTATAACCAAATAAACAACTGTATAAAATAGATTTTACGCTCTTGTCATGGAACAACAGCATGTCAGTATTTCCAAACGTTAGATTCATCAATCTTTGCACTAGCACATTTATTAACGTCGCTTAACTTTGGCGACTTATCGGGAACGGCGTAAGCCGTTTCAACATAACCTGTACCGTTGTCCCGTTTATTCTGTAACAATCATAATGACCAGACACTAGATAAGAAAATGTTATAAAACGGTTACTTAAAAGAAGAAGAGAAATAATAAATATTTTTTTACTTTTGATACCATAAATCGTCGTCAAAAAAATAGAAACGCTTTTTATCGGCTTTGTTAAATCGTATTATAACCTGCGACAAAAGAGCGGCCATTGTTTTCCGGCCTGAAAACTTCCGACTTCGAAACGACAACAAGACAATGAAACAGAGAGAGGGCCAGCCAAGGACAAAAAGGAGGCAAAAAGATTATATCCGATAAACAAAAGAGTTGAGCAAAGGGAACTAGGCGGGTCACGGACATTTTGATTGAGTGCTTCGCGGCAAGAAATAAGAGATGATTTCTCAGATGGCGTTCCGCCTGGAGAAGACGATTTAAAAGACTCGTATATGAGGTGAATACTTGAAATATAAGGACGGCTAAAATGGGTTCTACATATTTTATGCCGTTTAGAGAAAAGAGATCTTTGTCAAGTTGTTTTAATATTTAATAATACATTTTAGACTGATAATTTAGCGAGATTACTCCAATGTATTCAAGTGATGAACCCAAAAAGCTCTTGTACACACACCGGCAAAATTGGTGCCGGTGCCGGCGCAGGCTTTTATATTATTTTTACACGTTACAATAAATTGTTTAATTATACAGGGTGTTCCTTAATGACATGCTAATATTTAAGAAGGTGATTCTTGGACCTATTCTAAGAAAAAAACTTCATATATATGAATATATGAATATGTCCTTAATGAATAACATCTTAACTTTTCAAATACAGGGTGGTAAAATTTTCTATTTTCACCGCATCATATTTTCAGCGATTTGACCCTGAAATAAACTGACTTGTCGGACGAAAAAAATGTTTAGAAATGAATGTAAATTTTTAAAATAATATTTATTTTAAGAGAAGTCAGTGGTGTACCACTTTTTTCCAAAAATATTCAATCTAAAACCCGTATGGACGGCACTGGTTGGAATAAATAAAATTCTTTGTACACCAAAAAAAAAAAGGAATTTTGGTACATACAAAACGTGTATCAAGTTTCATAAAGATAACTGTAATAAAATCATTGTTATTATAAAAAAAATTAGAAAAATTTACTGTATCTCAAAAATTTATATAAATAAAAAGTTTTTCTCTTAGAATAGGTCCAAAAATCACGCCTTTAAATATTAGCATGTCATTAAGGAACACCCTGTATAGTAATAGTCGACCTATGCTACCTGATCGACTAATTTACATTCTTAGAGTATATCGGAACATGTGTGTAAAAAAGCTAATTTTATTGATATTGTTATCAATTCCAGCACCGGCACCGGTTCCTATTTTGTGTATATGCAAGCGCTCTTAGGGTTCATCGCTGCAATGCATTGGAGTATGTTTTTCAGATAGAAATAACCGTCTCTTCTGGCTAAACTATCAGTCTAAAATCTCTTAGAGTGCTTGCACACACAGCGAGAAAGTCGTGCACACACATTATTTACAAAATAAAATTCTCTAAATAATGTGTGTGTCCTCTATCGCATAGAAATCGTTCTACGCACTTCTGCACACTGATTCGGCATAAACTGAATAAGGTTCCGAATAATCCCTTGAGGAAAGGCATTCCACTCCTCTCTAACATTTTATGCTAACGTGTTTGAAGAGCTGGTGCTTGCGAACGGCTTTATAGTCTTTTCTTTAGTAGGTCTTACAGGTGCTAAGCCATAATTGTGATATATCGAATATCTGCTCTACTAGGACTAGTGAAAGTATCGAATATCTACTCTTGCATGCGACCTGGCATTATTCCGTTGCAAGATAGATTTTGGACCATACTGAGCAGTAAATGGAATAAATATGGTTCAAGAAACTATCTCTGTATCGTTCAGCATTGACTGTATCGTCTAGAAACACCGAGAGAAATACATGCAATTTTGTACGCCCGTTTAAATTTATACCTCCCCATACCATGGCAGAAAATCCTCAAAAATCAACCGTTTTCCACCAAATATTATATACCCGATATTAATCGTTTTTGAAAAAAATATATTTAAAATTTTTGGACTAAATACACTGCTTGTCAAAAAAATTTGCATAGACTAAATGTCAAATTTAGTATTACTACAGCCCCTGTAACATAAAAAGAAGACATGTAGCTATATATTTTAAAAATTAAATTGTTCGAATATCATATAATATTCCGTAGCTGTCACGGAATCAGCCATGACACTCTAGAATGATATTAAAAATTCAATTTTGTCTTAGTCAAAAATGCTAAAAGTTGACATATGATATGTCATTCTATTCAGAATGTCATTTTCTATCGAATAAAGTAAAAAATGCTGAGGGAGCCATTTAAAAATCAAATCTTGTAGTCATTTCCGGTGAAACAGGAAGCGACCGAAAAGAATTGAATATGCCAATCAATCCTAATTTATATCACATACTAACATACCAAATCTCGTTTTTTTATGTGACAAAATAAAAAAGTTATAGAGGTGAGCCACTTTTGAGACGCACCCGGTATATTTCCAAGCTTAAGCTGATACAGTTTTTTTTTATTTTATTATATTTTGAATCAACTAATTAATGAACAGAAAAAACTAGAACTACAAGAAGCATCGAAATCCAAAATTTTTAAATTTTTCTTTATGGCGTTTGCCCTAAATTGTCCTTTATTAGAAACATATCAAATAAGCATGCAGGTAAAGTTAACGCAATCCCCAACTTATTTGACATTATTAAAATAGTTTGGAACTTCCACACTTTGCCAATGTGGTAAATTCGCAATAGATAGGACCCCCGATGAAACAGTGGTCTGAACCTCTTAACATCATAGGCAATCTATACATTTATACACTTATTTCGATATATATATTTTAGATAGACAAACCTATTAGTAGCAGAATATTATCACACTTTACTAATTATCGATTTTTTTTCAGAAATAATAAATTTCTGTTCTTATAAATCAATTTTGAATACGTCAATACAGTAAGAGTAAAAATGTTTGATTCTAATTTCGATATTTTATGATTATTGTATATGGAGAAATTATAAAATAGGGTAATAATATTGTTACTGATTCCATGGGTCCACTATAACACTATACTAATTAGCTACAACTAAAAAATAACTATTTATTTTTTTTTTGCCAATTTTCCACAATTCGCTCTTCACAGAACGCGCTATTCAAAAACTTACTAACTGTCGAGCGCGGGGAGCGCCTTATATACTATAGCGGCTGGTTCGAGAACTTATCTGTAGCATTCTACTTCAATCCAGTTAAAGGTTGATTCTGACTATTCCTTCCGTTTCCATTCCATATCCGTTCCGTATTTTTATTGTATTCACGCTATACGTAAACTTCCGTTCCGTATCATTTCCATACTTTTTATTGTATAATTTATATCATTGCGAAAGTTTTATTTTAAAAATTTGTATCTTTTGAAAAAGGTAACAGATTTAATTAAGAGGTGAAAGAATAAATAAATATCAGCAAAATGTTAACAGAGCTGGTACAAATGTAAGATATTGACAACGTTGTTTCCGATATGCTTCAGTCCGTGCGCCAAAAAAAAATGTATGGAAGGAAAGAATAGGTTCGTTCCAACCGGACCGAGAACCGATCCTGGGACGGTAATTTCTAGTCGCCCACTTAGTGTTTGAAAAGTTTGATCGTTTGTCAAGATTAACAAATGAATTGACTGATAAGAAATTACCGTTCTAGGACGGTTTTCTCGTCCGGTTGCAACAAACATAATATGGAACGGAAGTGAAACGGAACGTATAGTGGGCATTGTCCTATTCATTTAAATGATATAATATTTTTTGTAAACGGAAGGGAGCTGATACGGAAGGTATAGTGAGCAGTTTGATTTCGGAAAAGGCCAATATCGACTCTGAAATTCAGCACAGGATTAGCAGCGCCTCAAGAGCATTCTGGAAATTAAAAGACAGGGTTTTCTACAATCATGACTTGAGCACAAAAACGAAACTTGCAGTGTACCGAGCGATACTAATTCCCACCATGTTATATGGAAGCGAAACCTGGGTGCCGTACCGCCGACACATGAACGCATTAAACAAGTTCCAACAGAGACATCTTAGACAACTCTTAAGAATAAAATGGTTCCATCATGTCTCAAACGTATCAGTCCTTGAAAAAGATAACTGCGAGAGTATTGAAGTCATGATTACAAAGTCCCGCTTAAGATGGGCTGGTCACGTATGCAGAATGCAAGAAAACCGCATACCAAAATCTCTGCTTTACGGTGAGCTTGTAGACGGTAAGAGGAGGTTGGGTGGACAACTCAAAAGGTTCAAGAATATTTTCCACGAAAACTTGAAAGGAATTAACAAGCAGAATGAGTGGTAAGGGGCAGCTCACAATAGAACGGAATGGAGAAGAATTGTATAGTCAGTTAACAGCGACAACCAAAAAGTAAAGAGGCAACAAAGCAATGAGATTTTTGAATGTCTGGAGTGCGGTAGACAGATAACATCACGTATCGGGCTTTTCAGTCACAGAAAAGCTCATGAAAGTAAACGCCTTGCGTGACCATCTTCTGATGCATGTCAAATACTCAACGGCGAGTAATGGCTGTATGGTATAGTGAGAATCAACCTTAGTTCTCTTTAAAACATCGAGTTTTTCCAGATGCAACAAAAATAGTTTTTTATACGTAAAAAAATAGTCTTTTGCGTGTAACAAATAGATTTTTACGTGTAAGAAATAGTTTTTATGCGTAAAAAATTACTTTACACGGGAATATTTTCAAGTACTTATTATTTGCACTTAAAAATTTTCAAGCTATAGGGAAAATTTCAACGACTCGTTAATAAATAAACAAATAAAGTATCGCCATACGTAATTAAATCGTGAAGTTGAACGCATGATGTACACATTTCACTAGAACTTTAAATACTGACAGAGGTACTGATAACTGATTGGGTCGACCGATCAACTGCGACAAATCTGCTATATCCCCTTCCACATCTCAGCAATGTGCACAGTTTCTCCGTTTATTTTATAGGTTTGGCAACGTGTTTACTGTTCTCTCTTTGTTCAGTACATTATGAACGCATTGTACTCTTCTTACATACGGAAATCTCGACACAAGACTAACCTTTGCCAGCCCTAGTATATAAAATAACTGCTATCTTCAATTCCAACCAAAATAGCCATATATAGATCATAGACCAAGCTATTGCGACCATATAGATTTATAAAAAAATTGATGTGCTTTAAATAGCTAATATATGCTTCAGAGTCAAAAAACCGTAATTACTAAATACCTATTAGTAGTAAAGAAATATAAATTTTAAAGGATTTAAAAACAAAATCTAGTATTTTAGCTCAGAACGTTTTGTTGTGAAATATTTCAAACCACTGTACAGCCTCAGATAACACTCTTGAATCCCCTTAAGCTCTTAACCTATTAAACTAAAATGGACAGGATTTTGCTGATAGCGCTAGAATTGAAAGCTATTATAAACTTAGATAATTGGGTGTCCTAGATAAACATACATAAGTGCCCACAGTCCAGATTTCGTACGTCCATATGTACGGTCAGTGTGTGTGCTTGTGTGTATGCGGGTGACGCGAGTTAGCACTTTAGCCGAGGGCTAAATGACCGACGTTTTCTTTGCATTCATTTTACCCGAAGTTTAACAATGGATATGAAGTTCGAACAAGCTTTGGGCCATGTTTGAAAACCAAAATATGTAATAATAGGGCCGCTGAACAGAACGACCTTTGATGCGAATATTAAGAGAAAATTAGGACGCTATTTTGGAACGGGATTATAGTTACTAAAATAAAATGGTTATTGCTAATTAGCTCTATAGTTTCTCTAATAACACTTTAATATTGAATTTTAGCAAGTATAAAATTTGGAACTTTTAACGTGTAATGCTTTAGGATAAGTAGATAAGATTAAGAAATTGATATTAATAATTAATAAAAAATATTAATGGTATATTTTATTGCCATTCACTGACAAAAGCAGAAAATAAATATAACAGAAACTATTAAAATACAAAAAAAAAAATTGTGTGCACTATGTGCGCATGTTTGAAGTGAAACTTTTCTTATTTCCGTCTGCCCGTCTGTGCGTCTGTCCGTCTGTCGGTCTGTCCCTCTATCCTTCTGTGCGTTTGAGGACTTCATTCGGGTGCTTCTATCCACGTGCCGAGTTTGGTTTCAATCGACCCATATTTTAGAAAAATATAGATGATTTCGTCCATTTGGAGGCATCGGCATCGGTTCGAAACGTCGAGGACGTCATCCTGTCGCCCGTCCTCAATTAAGCCGAAATCGACCCACGTTTTTCTTCAATATCAAATTCTTAGTCCCACCCTGATAAAGATGTAAACGAAACGTCGCGTCGCACAGAAGGCCAGCAGACCATATTTTATGGAAAAATTATTTTGCTCGTAGATATTATTCAATATGTGTTAAAATTACAAAATCAATACAAAATATGAAAAAATGAACAATTATTAGCCCGTAGGAAATAGTTTATACAGGGTGTTATAATATTCACCCACATAAAATTCATATTTTCGCAGGTTCAGGTCAAAGTCACACCTTAACTAGTTTCCAAAAAATGTATGAGCCTAGAAGTATCACATATGTGGAAAAAAAATTTGTTATACAAAGTGTTCCAAAAGTTAAAAGTAATCCACTTTTTATAAAACTAGTTTTTTCTTAAAAATCGATTTTTAAGACTTTTGAAACTTTTGAAGGCAATTGCATAAAAATATGATAACAGGTGTTCATTTTAACCATAACCTTTATTTTATTTGTAATTATTTTGAAAATATAATATTTTAACAACTTACTTTGTAACTTATAATATATATATATATATATATATATATATATATATATATATATATATATATATATATATATATATATATATATATATATATATATATATATATATATATATATATCATTCTCATTATATATATGTATTATACATATATATATATATATATATATATATATATATATATATATATATATATATATATATATATATATATATATATATATATATATATATATATATATATATATATATATATATATATATATTTTTTTTTTTTATTTATTTATTAATATCTCTGAAACTATCCAAATATATTTACATCTTATCTTAGAATTATGTAAAAATGGGAAAGCCGATATTATTATAAAAAAGAATATGCGTCAAGGCATGGGTTCTTAGGTACAGTTGGGCTATTTCAATCTAACTCTTTCCGTATGAGAAGCAGGGGGCAAATTATACGTGAAAGAGCGGAATAACATAAATAATAAATTTAGACTAATGCAATATTTTTTCTTGGCGCGTAGGATAATGCGCACAATCGATGCATTAACGGGAATAATTAATTAAATCATTAAGTTCCAAGACATATAATAATTCGGGTCTCATCGGATCTGCTGATATATTTTGATAAAATTTAGGCTATTAGGACCTGTATTTTTTTATACGATAATTATTTTTTTAATTAACAACTTAGGACAAAGAAAAACCTTGCATGGTTTCCACCGCCAACGTAAAACAAATGAATTCAAGGCGGTGCTAAATATTTATTGGGATAAGTTTTTATCGTTTAAATATTGTTGTAAATAATAATTATCATTTAATTAGTGCTAGCTTATTAAATTTCACAACACGGCGAAATTTTAACAAAATCGGCTAACCTTTGAGATATCAATAAAAAAGGTCTATTAGAAAACACCTTGACACCCCCTGTACCTTTAAAATTATACATTTCCGGACACATGTTTATATGAACTTTTTACCTTAAAAACACTCAAAGAATCACCTCTTGAAGTTTGGCCAGATACTTAATTAACATCCTGTATTTAAAAATGGCTAGCTAGTGATTTAGTAAGCTATGTTTATTTTAATAGGAAAAAAAATAATGCCATAAAAAATAAACAAACCCATAATACAAATACTGTACACCAATTAATTAATTTTAATTGTATCTAAAGGCACTTTAATAATTGAAAAATGGACAGGAGCACTTAAAAATAACTTCATAGAGTATACCAAATATGCTAAAAATAATAATTTCAATAAAAAAACACAAATGGCACATTAAAAATCTGCATTATCTGAAATCAAACTCTAGCTAAACGGCTAATAAAGTAATAGAGAATAGACGCCGACATCTGTAACAAGATGAGCAGTTTTTAATAATTATTCCGAGTTATTATTACATACTTGTTTTACAATTATTGTAATACATTAGCATTCCTTCAAATAAATTTTGATTTAAGTATTGTTATATTGTATATAGTCATATTATTGATTATAGCCCGTATGATTTCTAAAATAAATAATCAAGCGTGTTTTTATCAGAATTATTAAATGATTAAGTAGAAATAGTTAATATTTAGTAACTTCATAAGTGTTATATTTTAATATAATTATGGATTTAATAATTAAATAATTATCTTAAGTTTAAATTCTGGTAAACTTGTACGAGTTTCAATCATTTATATTTAAAATCTTAGGGAAGGCAATATAGATTTTAGGCAGGAGAACTCAAGAGAACGACTGTGTAATTAGTAATTAAGACTTTACAATTTTTTTTTACTTGCCATTTTCTTGTCGTTCACGTTGCACGTTGACTCTTCGTTGTGTCACACACAATCTGAATTTCAGATATGATGCAGAACTGATAAATTGGACCAAATATATTAATTGCAGGTAATCAAAGATATATTTTTATTAACTTTGCAAACATTTAAGGCATGCAATAATTTTAAAAAATTTTGACGTGAGATTACTTTATAATTCTTGGAAGGCTTGGATGATAAAGATTTGAATTATTATGGGTCTGTTTTGTTTACGAAGCTAACAAATAATTTCAAAAACTCAACTATCAAAATATAATGGTAGCAAATTTTTAAAATCATGCATAGGTATAATGTTCTATATTAATTGGACATACTGAATGTAAACTATGTATAGTTGCTGCAATCGATAATATATTTTGTTGCTTTTTCATCTCATACAACATTGTCATTATAACAAAAAACCATCAATACCGCTACTCATATTATGGGCACCTATGACTTAAATCTCATAATGATGTTTAAAAATATATAGGTATGCATACTATGAGTAGTGGTTGTGGCGGGTTTTTACTAGGTATGATGAAAAGAAGCTGCAAACCAAATTATCGTGGAACTATATTTTAATTTAATTTTATCTACAGTAACAATTACTTATTTTTTGTACGGCGAATTTAAATTTATGGACCGTCCATAAATTTACACCGTAAGTTCGAATATTAGTTAAACCTAGAAATACCCAGGTAATACACCGAAATATGCAAAAGAGGGAGTGAGTTTAGGTTAGATTAGAATAAGGTTTTAATTAAATATTAATTTTTGTTTAATTAATCTAAACTTAACCTAAAGTGACCTTTTTTGCATATTTCGGGCTCCTACGTGGGTAACCCTACGTTTAGCCAATATTCGGGCTTTTACGGTAACATAATACTCATTCTGATTGGTTTAATCTGGCTCCATAATGAAACTGTGGGTTCGAGGTGCTATTGCAAATTAATGTCATTAATTCTATATACAGGGTGGTCCGAATTGTATTCCGGAAACTTCGGCAGCATATTCTGCAGATAAAAATAAGTAAAAGAGTTCGTATAAATATATGTCCAAAAATGGCTTAGTTTCGGAGATACAGGGTGCCAAAGTTTCTTTTTTATTTCGTTTTTTGCAAATAATTTTTGAAGTAACGTAAATATTTGGATGAAAATTAGTGACTAGGAGTTTTTTAACATGAGAAATTTGATTTTGATATCAATATGACTCCTATTTGTAGGGGCACCACCTACATGTGTTCTAACTGTTTTGAAGAGTAATAACTTTTCGTCCGTACCTGTATAAAACTACTGAGTGAAAAAATATACATTTCTGTGATTTTCTACGTAAAAAATGTCTCTTGGTAAAAATCGCTACGAGCAACCGTTTTCAAGATATTTAGAATGGAAATAGTCAATTGCCGTGTCGCGATTATTGCCAAAAAATAAGTGTTGGGTAGATAAATTATTTGACTGAGATAATACATTTTGGAACTTTTTTTTAGTTAATCATAAATTTTTCTTCGAAAAAATGATGATAAAACAGTTTCTGTTGACCTTTTGGCACAAAAACATTTCAAATTTATGATTTCAGTGTAATAACTATTTAGCAAATATGCTTAATTTATGTCAATGATGACAGGTATTAATAATTTCCATTCAAAATATCTCGAGAACCATTACTCGTAGCGATTTTTACCAAGAGACTTGTTTTACGTAAAAAACGTCGTAAATGTATATTTTTTCACTGAGTAATTTTATCCAGGTTCGGACAAAAAATTATTACTCTTCAAACCAGATCTGTGAATTTTTTCATTATTTTTCAACCACTTAAAGAATCTGCCTCATCATATACGACGTCTAAAAAACTATTGATAAAATATTATTCTTTCTCAATAAAGTAATATAAGTTGGAGTCTATTTTTTTCTGCCGTCTGCAAGGTAGTGAGTGTCTAATGAAAATCGACTCTTATCTGACTTCTAACTGACATGGGGAAATAAGAAGTCTTACTAGACTCTTTATTCTTAACCAATTGGGACAACAGCATAATGAAGTATTCTCATGTGATCACCCGACCACACACTGCCATTGTCTAACGTCGCTTAAGTTCGGTGATAGATCGGAAAATGATTGAGATAGCTGATATTTTACCCAATTTTCAATAATTTTGTTTGTTTTACTAATGAATGTTTCATGAGCAGTGCCGTAAATAGCCTTTTCTGCGCCCTGTGCGAGCTTCTTTAACTGCGCCCTTGTTTTTATTAGATATTATAGGTACCCTAGAGCAATGCTAAGTATAGGCCTACTTTATTCCATTCAGGGTGATAAAATAAAGCACAAAGAAATTGAGGTTGGTGGACCAATTATCTAATATTTTGGAAAAAAAAATATCTACTTTTTTAAAGAAATGATGTGGGCAAACAATGTAATTTGACAAACGCGAGCCATTTGATTTTAAGTGGACCCTTCGCCTATTCTATCATACCACCCACTGTGTCACACTCACTAAAAGATACTGCTTAAGATTTAAGTTTTGGGCCACTATATGGTCTTCATACTTCTATAATAAAATAACACCCTGCGCAGTTTCAGTAAACTGTAAATTAATTTAATTTTAAGTACTTGGTATGGTAGAATTTTTGAATAAGAAAGGAAGGTAGCATAATATAAATTGCGTTAAAGAATGAATTGGTGAAAAAACTTTTATTGGAAAATATTTGCAAGATTATTCACAACTACACAATACACAAATGAATAAGACTACAAATGAATGAGTTCAGATAGTAAAGATTTATTAAAGCAAGCCATAAACTCTTTTAAAGATCTACTTTTCGCACTTTCTTCATTGCGAAATCGTTGAAAACCTTTTCATACGACAGGCATCGTCCTATGTCGCGTTCAGTTGAGAAAATCGCTAGGCCGGTTACCTTGCTTGGCCAATCATCGAGCGCAAGTAAGATTTTATTAATTTTAGTATACTGAATGACCTTTTGCAGGAAGCTACAGTCACTGGCATTGTTAAAAAAATTTTTATAGCGACTACTACATTGGGAAACATCTCTTTTAAATCTAGTTCTGCCATTCTTGCGGCCCCCAGAGTCTACGCCCTGTGCCTGGGCACCGGTGGCACTGCCCTATTTACGGCACTGTTCATGAGTCATTCTATTCAATTCTTCTAAGTCTCCCAATCTTGAATCGGTACATATCCGTATCATACCAACATTATATGTATAAAACATCATATAATTATACAGGGTGTCCGAGAAATAAGTGAAAATATATTAACTGGTTGTATAATTCGACCCCAGAAACACGTCCATGAGCTGCTTTTGCAAATTTTCAACATCTGCTATCTATCGGAGTCCCGTTTTATAATGTTAGGTAAGTTTTTTACTTATAATCTGAATTTTCCAAGTCGTTTTTAGATATTTCTAGCCATTGTGTGAACACTGGGCATCGAACAAGCCGTGATGCGAGGTAATTTGTGAGGGATTATCGATTGCTGGCGGCGCCGGCTGGCGCGACGGCTCTCAAAATGTTGCTATTATTTTTTTAAAATTTCAAAACTAAACAACTCGGTTATTATGAACTTATTTTAAAGAGGGTAAAGAGAAAATATGTTTCTTTTGATCAGATCTACCACCCATTAAAATATTTGCATTTGTTTATGGGACACTCTGTATAAATAGACTATTAAACTCAAAGCAAGTGTTGTCCAAAAACAAAAAGTTATTATTACTCAAGATTAATTCAGTTGTATAGCTATCAGATGATTCTTTTTTGTACATTCCTAGTTTTCTTTTCCCAAATTATTTTGTTTCTGAAGGAACATCCATCCAGAATATTAATAAGTTTTCTTTTAGCTCCGATATCTCAATTGTTCCAAACCTAACACGAAAAAAGTCTTATAATCTGAAAGAGGGCCGCCAGAATTATTCTGTGGAAAACAGAGAAAAATAAATAGAGTCCGAGCAGAGACTTGGGGTCGGCAGTAAATTCATCATGAGAAGAGAAAATTGAAAAGAAAATTGCGGAACGTATATGTATATAACGACCGTTTACTGTCTGCAATTTATCAAAATCCATCCGAGAAACGAAATTTCCTGGAGTTTTCTCGAGAACTTAATTTTGAATATAATTTATTTTGCATGTCGGAAAAAAGTCGTTCCTTTTTGGAAATAGCGGGCCTCCGACTTCATCGGGGACGTTTTTTGTGAGATCTTAAATAGAACGGGGTCAGAAGAGACCGTTCCGGTTCTTTCGAAAAGAAAATTAAACCTAGGATATATGGGAGAAACGGTATATTGAAAACCACCCTTCATTTCATCTTATATCACAATAACTCGTGTGTCTTTTGTCCCGTATCGAAATACTTTTGGACAAGAGCTTTTGAAAGACTTCGGATCGACTAAATCAATCATCTCGAATATTAAAAGTATTTATATACCTAATACGTATCAAAATTATTAGTGGAAACATATACATAGTTCAATTCTAAACTACGTTGATAAATAAATTCAATCGATATTATAGTAAATTATGTCTGAAATTGTAGATATGTGTAAATGTATTAATAAGTTTTATCTATAAAATGTAATTTCATTGAAATGTTTATTATTGGCTTCCACAAGACCGCCAATAGAAATGTCTAATAAGAAAAATATTACAGCAGTTTAGCTTAATGTCATTCCAAGCGTCGGGTTATCAGATGTTTCTTCTTTGTACGCTCCTAATTTTAGTTTTATCTATAAAATGTAATTTCATTGAAATGTTTATTATTGGCTTCCACAGACCGCCAATAGAAATGTCTAATAAGAAAAAATTACAGCAGTTTAGTTTAATATCATTACAATCGTCGGGTTATCAGATGTTTCTTTTTTGTACGCTCCTAATTTTAGCCCAAATGGCGAAATTTTAATTCATTATTTTATAAAATTATCATGGAGTAGGACATAAATCATCCGCATTAGATATATTTGCATGCATATTTGTGTCTAAAAAGAGAGAAATTCAAGTTTCGAAAACGAATCGACAATAAATGGACACCTTAAATGTGTTTCCAAAATGTTTCGATTTAGTTTCGCTGAACTAACGCAGCTAAAGCAAGGGCGCAATTTGTGTAAAAATTTCGAACTAATCACCTGTCAACAACGCCAATCAAAACTTCTGGTCAAAACAATAAAAACAATTTTTTATTTTTACTTATTATAACACAATTAAAACATAAGAACATGTATTCCATTGTGAAAACAATATAAAATTAAAAAAAGCGTTTGCTGCTAATATTCTTTTCGTCCTGTTGGCTATGTTTTCATATTTGACAGAATATTAAATAAATTATGGAAACTTTTCAGGCACATAACGGGTACGAAACCTTTGTAAATGTGAGCCACATCTGTTTCTTGAAAGTTTCGAATTTGTGACACTAAGATCTTTATTGTTATAGCTTATGTAGTGAAACCATATTTTGCTAAAATTTTTCAAAACAAAAAGCGATTTATGTTACGAAATATATGTATCAAAAATGTGTCGAATTAATTTCGGAATTTTTGTATCTTGACACAAACACCATCATTGTTTCGAAACTGTTTCGCAATGTTTCTCATCAGAGATTTTGTTTCGATTTTGTATCTAAAAACTTTTGGAAATTTGTCACTGGATATAATTTTTTTTTGTTATGTCAAGTCAAACACTATAGGCTAGTATACATCTTTTTTAAAAAAGTGTTTCAAGCAAATATGCCTGAAAAAGATTAACATAAGAATGAAAATAGAAAAGATTAAGTAGGGCTATTAACGTGAGAATATTATTATTTATTACAAGAATATTACTATTAAACATTTCAACAGCTTTAGTAACTCATCACGATAGACCTAAGGTCTAATGTACTGCAATTACTTGAACAAAGAGAAACATTAACCACCGTTTGTGGCATAGCCTAAGTCAAACCAAACAGCCAAAAATATTCAAAGAAATGAGTAATCATTAATCAATCAGGGGTGGAGGAGGTCAGTATACTCTAAATAATAACAAACCTATTAGGTTTGTTATTATTTAGATGGGCAAATTTAAGGTTACGTTTAACCTAACCTTAAATTCGCGCCTGTACAATTCTTGACATTTTCGACATTTATTTACTTTATTGTCGACGTGTGGAGGTCAACAATAAAAATCGTCGCGTCAACACACAACTCTGCTTAATGACTAGATGGGGTCTATAATAGGGTTTCCGGAATAAATAAATAAATAAATATAAATAAATAAATGCCTTTATTGTCAAAAAAAAATTTCAATTTGTAGACAAAGGTAAACTAACAAACAAAGTAAAAAAACAAGGTACACAAACAAAAGATAATACAAAACATTATACAGATAATATTGTCAGTCTTATTGTTAAAATAAACATTTATAAATGTTTATAATGTCAAAGAACAAAAAAATAAAAATAATATTCAAAAATATTTAGCTGTAAAATATCAATGACCTATAAATAAATTCATTTCGATGTCATTAGTAAATATAGCAATAGCAAACATTAGACCAGTGTTTACAAGATCAAATTGGATTTTCAAAATTTAATTCATTTACGGCGTAGAAAGCCTTGTCTAGTAAATAAGAGTTCAATGCTTTGCGAAATGAAAAAAATGATGTTATGGATTTTATTTCAAATGGCAGGTGATTGTGCATTTTTTCGAGTTGTATAATATTGAACTTTTAACTAACTCTGAGCGTGGGGTAGGTAGATAAAGATCTTGCTCCGCGTTCCTGAGTGTATAATGGCCTTTCTTGAGAAGCTGATACATGTTTACGTATTAGGCAAACGGATTCAAATATAAATAAGGAAGGAAGAGTCAATATTTTTAATTTTTTAAAAAATTCCCGGCAATGAGTTCTGCTGTTTAGTCCCAGTGAATATCGAACAGCTCTCTTCTGGAGCCTGAAAAACTGTTTTTCGGAACCGGGAATTTCGGTACCACTCCTCTTAGGAACCGGGATTTATTGGTTTTGGGTACTTTCAGTAGTGACTAATTTTTGTTCAATGGTGGTGCAGTTCATCAATTAGAAAGCAAGTGATGGTTTTTGTAAAAGTAAAATGGAAAAAAATAGAAATTTTTAATGGTAAAATAATATCAAATTTTTAAGTAGTCAGTCATGAGAAAAGAAGAAAAAATGGAAAATGTTTCTTTTTAAACTGTTCTTTAACAAGAACACGAACATTAGCACAAGTAAAGAAAAATGTATAGATAACTTAAATCTCACATCAAACAACATAAACCAACTTAACTGAATTTGAGACAAAAGCCCTAAAATATTGAATTAAAAATGCAAATATCTATTAAAACATAACATAATAAACAGTATAGGAACTTTAAAAGAGAAAAGAAGCAAGAACAAGAAAAATAAAGAATGAAATAGCATCATTACTTATTTAGAAGAGTTTGATTTCGACCGCTAGAAAGTATCAAAGGACTTTCTCGCGTAACAAAAAAATAATGTTTTAATTATTATTACCGAGTCCCGAACGAACCGGGAATTAATTTCGAGGCCCGGTTCTGTGATGGCCGAAAAGATCTGAGCCCTAATTGGAAGTATTAATTAGAGATTCCGGAACCGTACTAAAATATTTTCGTTCAGTGATAGTGAAGTTCGTCAATCAGCAAGCAAGGGATGGCTTTCAAAAGTAAAACCGATAAAAAATTGACCTTCAAATGAAAAACACAAATAAACACAAGCGAAAAAAAAACGAAAACGCATAGCATTTCAACAGATCAGCTGATGAATTATAAGTTATCCAATTCATTTGAGATTTCACTCTAAACAGTAAACGTTTGATACAACTAAATAAAAATAGGTAGGGAAGGTAAGCATGTAAAAATACTTTTATTATTCAAATAGCAATATCATCATTTTGGTGTTTATTCATAAAACCAAAGAGTGTGAGACAGAAAAGCAGAGTTAATTCTCAAAAAATGAAATTATAGATATGTGTAAATTTATTAATAAGTTTTATCTATAAAATGTAATTTCATTGAAATGTTTATTATTGGCTTCCACAGACCGCCAATAGAAATGTCTAATAAGAAAAAATTACAGCAGTTTAGCTTAATATCATTCGTTTGTACGCTCCTAATTTTAGCCAAAATGGCGAAATTTTAATTCATTATTTTATAAAATTATCATGGAGTAGGACATAAATCATCCGCATTAGATATATTTGCATGCATATTTGTGTCTAAAAAGAGAGAAACTCGTGTTTTGAAAATGAATCGTCAATAAATGGAAACCTTAAATGTGTTTCCAAAATGTTTCGATTTAGTTTCACTGAACTAACGCAGCTAAAGCAAGAGCGCCATTTGTGTAGAAATTTCGAACTAATCACCTGTCAATAACGCCAATAAAAACTTCTGGTCAAAACAATTAAACAGTTTTTTATTTTTACTTATTATAACACAATTAAAACATAAGAACATGTATTTCATTGTGAGAACAATATAAAATAAAAAAAGCGTTTGCTGCTAATATTCTTTTCGTCCTGTTGGCTATGTTCCCATATTTGACAGAATATCAAATAAATTATGGAAATTTTTCAGGCACATAACGGGAACGAAACCTTTGTAAATGTGAGCCACGTCTGTTTCTTGAAAATTTCGAATTTGTGACACTAAGATCTTTATTGTTACAGCTTATGTAGTGAAACCATATTAAAAAAACGAAAACGCATAGGTAACTTAAAAATTACATCAAACAACATCAACCAACCTCGAAACCAACTTAACTAAATTTGAAAAAAAGCTTACATTTCCAATGATGCAAATGCCAATAAAAACGTAATACAAAAAATATAACGAATACATTTAGAAAAATTCACAGATTTTGCAACATGCGCAACCATCATAGGCGTATTGAAAATACCAGATACAAGTCGGCAGTTGTCGGCAATCACCTGTTTTTTTACATTTTATATTACTTTGTGACGTCATTTGGAAGAGCTCAATAGAAATATAAAGAACTAAACCTTGTTTGGAAAGCAATTTGACATTCGTGACGTCACCACTCAGTCTATGGTGCGTCCAGACCTGACGAGCCGAGCGCGAGACGAGAGCAAGACAAGAGCGAGACATTTTCTATCCATTTTTTACGCCAACCTGCCACGAGACAAGCCGAGTGGCATCATAGTGAAAGAAAGCCAAACACATATTAAATTGCAATTGAATATAACAAACGATGGCCAAATAATAACGCATACAGTAATAAATGTTTGTATCTTTAATATGATATTCGGTCTTTAACATGGTATTCATCGTCGGTTTCCCCCTTTTGGCTGTTTTCCCTTTTATCCCTTACACGACGTTTTTTACATAATACGTTTTTTAACGTTTTTAGAACAAAATGTTAAATAAAAAAGTTATTGGTAAGGTTAAGAAGCACATTTTAACATTACTGTAGAGTATACAGGGTAATTCAAAAAAGTGTTGCGGATATAACATATTTTCTAATGGGAATACCCTATTTTTTATTTTATTATTGGGTTATACATACGTACAATTCGGTAACTTTGCCATTTTTTGATATTATATATCTAAAATTAATAGATGTTGTAATAATTCAATTTGTTTAAAGAAATGTTGAATTTCGGTAGGGTAAAAATTATCAGTGACATAAAATTTGCAAATTCTATCAGAAAAAATGATAATAGATACGGTGTACGATTTAAAAATTTGAGATTACTTAATTTTAAATGGTCGAAATTTATAAATCAGAGCTAATATCTCGCAGTCGGGCGGGCCTACCAAAAACACGTCCAGACTTTCGAGCTTTCTTTGATCTCGGCCGTTGGAAAACCGATAGGGGACGGATAGCAAGGAAGCTCCGTGGGTTGACTCGCGACGCTCTCGCGAGACTCGTCCACACAGCGAATTTGGAATGTCTCGCGCTCGTCTCCCCAGGTTTGGACGCACCATCGTATCGCTGATCGCCATTCGCAAATATATTCCAGATATGTATAGTGAACAAGTGAACCGTTCGCAACGTTAAATAATTTTGATATTTCATTTTTATCGCGATGGCTTTTTATGAAAGTGTATACATAGAATTAATTGCATTAATTTGCAATAGCACTTCGAACCCACAGTTTTGTTATGGAGCCAGATTAAACCATTCAGAATGCGTATTATGTTACCGTAAAAGCCCGTATATTGGTTAAACGTAGAGTTTGTGGTAGAGTTGCCCACGTAGGAGCCCGAAATATACCAAAAAGTGGGTCAGTTTCGGTTAAGTTTAGATTAGGTCTATATTTTTATTAATGCAAAACCAACTAAAACCTAATTCTAATCTAACCTAAACTCACCCCTTCTTTTGCATATTTCCGGCTATTACCTGGGTATTCCTAGGTTTAACTAATATTCGAACTTACGGTGTAAATTTATGTAGGGCCCATAAATTTAAATTCGCTGTACAACAAAATTTCACCAATTTTCTCAATAAAAATTAAAAGTTATAAATCATACTATTTTTTATAGAAAAGATGGAATAAGGATGAACGGGGTGCCGGTAGACCAAGAAGATACTTGGAATGTAAGTGTTAATTTATACTCGAATTCAGTTGCCTCACAGTATAAGCATATTTTGAACCCTTGCCGTGCAAAGTTACTGTAAATAAAAATAAATTAAAATATAGTTGGCTCTAACGATAATTTAGTTTGCAGCTACTTTTCATCATACCTATTAAAAAAACCGTGACAACCACTACTTATAGTATGTACCTACATATGTATTTTTAAACATCGTTAAGAGATTTAAGTATAAAAAGGTGCCCATAATGTGAGTAGCGGTATTGATGGTTTTTTGTTATGAGGAAAATAAACAGCAAAATATATTATCGACTGCAGCAACTATGTATTCCTAGTTTACATTCAGTATGTCCAATTAATATGGAATATTATACCTATACATGCTTTTAAACATTTTCTACACACTAAGATCTTTATTGTTATAGCTTATGTAGTGAAACCATATTTTGCTAAAATTTTTCAAAACAAAAAGCGATTTATGTTACGAAATATATGTATCAAAAATGTGTCGAATTAATTTCGGAATTTTTGTATCTTGACACAAACACCATTATTGTTTCGAAACTGTTTCGCAATGTTTCTCAGCAGAGATTTTGTTTCGATTTTGTATCTAAAAACTTTTGGAAATTTGTCAATGGATATAATTTTTTTTTGTTATGTCAAGTCAAACACTATAGGCTAGTTTACATCTTTTTTAAAAAAGTGTTTTAAGCAAATATGCCTGAAAAAGATTAACATAAGAATGAAAATAGTAAAGATTAAGTAGGGCTATTAACGTGAGAATATTATTATTTATTACTAGAATATTACTATTAAACATTTCAACAGCTTTAGTAACTCATCACGATAGACCTAAGGTCTAATGTACTGCAATTACTTGAACAAAGAGAAACATTAACCACCGTTTGTGGCATTTTATTTTGTGGCATAGCCTAAGTCAAACCAAACAGCCAAAAATATTCAAAGAAATGAGTAATCATTAATCAATCAGGGGGGTGGAGGAGGTCAGTATATTCTAAATAATAACAAACCTATTAATCTCAAAAGTAAAACCGATAAAAAATTAAGCTTCAAATGAAAGTAATATCAAACGATTAAGTCATGAGAAAGTAAACATGAAAACAAATAAACACAAGCGAAAAAAAAACGAAAACGCATAGCATTTCAACAGATCAGCTGATGAATTATAAGTTATCCAATTCATTTGAGATTTCACTCTAAACAGTAAACGTTTGATACAACTAAATAAAAATAGGCAGGGAAGGTAAGCCTGTAAAAATACTTTTATTATTCAAATAGCAATATCATCATTTTGGTGTTTATTCATAAAACCAAAGAGTGTGAGACAGAAAAACAGAGTTAATTCTCAAAAAATGAAATTGTAGATATGTGTAAATTTATTAATAAGTTTTATCTGTAAAATGTAATTTCATTGAAATGTTTATTATTGGCTTTCACAGACCGCCAATAGAAATGTCTAATAAGAAAAAATTACAGCAGTTTAGCTTAATTAATTCCAATCGTCGGGTTATCAGATGATTATTTTATAAAATTATCATGGAGTAGGACATAAATCATCCACATTAGATATATTTGCATGCATATTTGTGTCTAAAAAGAGAGAAACTCGTGTTTCGAAAATGAATCGCCAATAAATGGAAACCTTAAATGTGTTTCCAAAATGTTTCGATTTAGTTTCGCTGAACTAACTCAGCTAAAGCAAGAGCGCCATCTGTGTAGAAATTTCGAACTAATCACCTGTCAACAACGCCAATCAAAACTTCTGGTTAAAACAATTTTTTTATTTTTACTTATTATAACACAATTAAAACATAAGAACATGTATTCCATTGTGAGAACAATATAAAATAAAAAAAGCGGTTACTGCTAATATTCGTTTTGTCCTGTTGGTTATGTTCCCATATTTGACAGAATATCAAATAAATTATGGAAAGTTTTCAGGCACATAACGGGTACGAAACCTTTGTAAATGTGAGCCACGTCTGTTTATTGAAAATTTCGAATTTGTGACACTAAGATCTTTATTGTTATAGCTTATGTAGTGAAACCATATTAAAGAAACGAAAACGTATAGGTAACTTAAAAATTACATCAAACAACATCAACCAACCTCGAAACCAACTTAACTGAATTTGAAAAAAAACTTACATTTCCAATGATGCAAATGCCTATAAAAACGTAATACAAAAAAATATAACGAATACATTTAGAAATATTATACTAAATAATAAAATAACATATTTAAACTCCCGATACTTTTGGTACCGGGATTTCCCAGTTCTGAACCCTAGTCTACAAACATAATTTAATGTTTTTTTTAAAAACAAATTTCATTGTTTAACAAACATAATCAAATTTTATGGTTTTACAAACATAATACACTATGTCTAGTGTATCAACCATATAAAAATTAAAATGTTAAAGGGATATATGTCGGGTATTACAAAACAGGTGGTCCTTACTCCGCAAATGTTTAAAGAGTTCCAACACTGCGCGGTATATTTGCTTCGTCACACAGTTAAACTTTATGTGGACGTTCCTTTTGAAATATATCTTACGACTGTACATGGTCCGTGTATATATCCTGTATGCGAGAATTTCATTTGGCAACCTCAATTTAGTGCCTCGTTCCGCTTAACGAGGATTATCATGGAGCCAAGCCATCTTAATCTAGATACGTCCAGCGATAAATGTCCTCCATCTGCCGTCAAACTATTTCAATGTAATTTGTTAGCTCTAAGGATTAGTCAGGAATTTGGACTGGATCTGCCTTTTACGGATCCGGTCACCTTTACAGTTCCGACACCTTTATAATTGGAAAACTTTCAAATAGTTTTACGGATTCTATTGATTATTTTAATTAAACATATTATGAACAAGCTATTGTGTATATATTTATATTTGTGGGAAAAATAATGTTATTGAAATCTACTTAAACTAAAAAAACACTCATATATTATACTGATTAACAATATAAGTATAATATAAAAACATGCATAAAAAGTCTAAGGAGACGCCCTAATCTAAGAAGAGACTACAACATTTTCAATCAAACTGGACAGCCTTTGGATCAAAAGGGCTGACAGCTACATCTCTTTAGTCGTAACAACCCTCCAATATAACATCGTTACACCGATATGTATAGAGCGAAAAAATCCACGCCGTTTCAGCTGAAAGCTCCACGGATTTTTAGGAAAATAAACCCACATTTCAGAGAGTGTTCAAATTCGATAAGCAGAATGCCAGCTGATCCTTATTGTCGCTCATAGATTTCATCGGTATTCCTAGCTTCCTGTTTATCATATGAGGCTATTTGGTAAGTTTCTCTATCCACCTACTGTTGGTGCATTTTCTTACGTCAGCATCTAGGCAATACAACTGAACTGCTAAATAAAAATGTTTTATATATTGAAAGTCATGATTTATGAGCTTAACAACCAGTAAAACATATAGGCTTGGTGCAATCTCCGCTGGTGCTGTCGCCATTGGAGAATAATCATCGGTAAACAATCCGTATATACAAATCTCTCTTCTCGTCTGTTAGCTCTCGAAAGTGTATGGTGACATCATGTCTCAATTGCTCGGATCGTTGTTCTCCATCCCTCTCTTTCTTGAGCGGTTATAGAAGCGTCTTACAGGCCGTGACCAATAATTTCTTTGGTTTGGTCCACCCAGCGCGTAGGAGATCTACCTCCTGGTCGTTTGCCATTAATCTTCCGTTCGATTATGATTTTTTCCAGTCCATCTGTACTTCTCAAAATGTGCCCGAAGTACCTAAGGTATGACTGGTTTATTTTGGTTGAAAGTCTTGTGTTAACTTTCAACTCCCTTAGAACTGATACGTTTTGGTCTGATTTCCTGTGTATGAAATTCGCAGCATTCTTCTGTAGGCCCACATTTTGAAAACATATATTTTTCGCCTGTTTGTAGTTTTCAGAGTCCAGGTCTTTGATGCAGAAGTAGCGATAGGAAAGATCAATGTGTTTACTAATTTTAATTTGTTGCGCCAGGATAATGCAGAATCTTTCCATATGGAAGATTATAAAACTAACACAAATATTCGTGTTAGTTTTATAATCGAGTTACGAGCTATTGCTAGTCTGCATTTGATTTCATCGTCACAGCCTCCCGTGTTTGTTATGAGGGATCCGATGTAATTGAACTTTTCAACCACCTCAGAACCATCAATCTCTCTGATGTTAGTAGTATTAAAACATTTTGAAGGAATGCGGATCACCCACAACAATGAAAGCTTCGCTGCTGTCTACAATTCATATTAAAATATACAAATACAAATACATACATTCATATACAAAGTATATACATTTTGCGAACTAACGAAAACTTTTGGATAGAAAACAAATATAGCACAATTTATAAAACTAAATATAAGGAATTTCTTTTCTACAGCGAATATATCGAACCTATATGTTCGAACTTTTGCTGATTTCATATTTTCTCTATCTAAAAGAATCCCCGCTTTCATAATAGAATTTCAGTGTAGCAATTTCGTATTATATCTATAGGTTTCAGGGAAATGAATCCAAGTGGAAAATAATATCTTGTCGGTATGGAAGGGTGGGGCACATAGCTTGCAACAGATCGATTTCTGGCGGTTTTGTTACAATTCAATATTGCAATATTGCTGACCGATAGATGCTAGAAACTATTCTTATATTAATAATGGTATTACATCAAGTGTTTCGAAGGATGTTTGTAAAGTTTAACATACCGGGGGTGCAACTTTGTTCATGTTTCAAAGCGATAGTAAAGTAATTTGTAGCTTGAGGCACTATGTTCAGTAGCAACATCGATTCGTAGCGATATTCTGATTTCTCGCTTTGTGGCGAGGCGACTGCCTAGACATAGCCTAGACCGTGTCGCACACGTGTGCAAGAGTGTGATAGTGATATCATATTTCGCAGCATTTGAGCGACAATAGTTTTGCAATGAACATAGTACCGATCTGGTTTCGACATCGCTTCTAAACGATCGGTTGCTAACTTGAACAAAGTTGCACCCCGGGTGTCCCAAATGCATGCGACAATCTGACATTTCGGTTCCGAGATATCATCACCAATTTATTTTAAATCCCGACCTGTCTTTTAGTATTGTGACTTGTGAAATACGATGTATAGTCTGCCCAACGACAAAATCCTTGACAGTTGTAGAGGCGTCTGTCATTTTAATTTCTAAGTAGTTTATATTATTTTATAAAGAATTAAGTTGGTACAATTGGAACGCATAGCAGAAAATTAATATATTTAAAATTTGAGTGAAAAGTGATTACCTATTTCAAAATATTGTGAAAAAAAAACTGTATAAAACTGAGAAAATCTAATCGAGTTATTTTATTTCAAAATAAAATTACTTATTATTAGTATATGTTAATACAAAACAAACAAGGGTGTATTTTAAACAAAACGCCACATCCACATACCAAAAAAAATATGAAAAAGATTTCTTATTTTCAAGCTCAAGCAACTTCCTGCATTTATTATTACATTTAACTTATGTACAAATAAAAAAAATATTGCAAAGGAATATTTTATTAAATATTTTATTAATAATAACACTTACTGAATTTTATACAAAACTTGGTTAATTAACCTTAATCTTATTTTTTTTAAACCAGTACCTTTTTAGATTTTTTTAGACTAAAATTTATTATTTACCTATCTTGTGATGTTATTTTATAGATACTCCAGTTTTTGGTACCATAATATACGAGATGCTATACAAACTTTATTTGTGGCTAATACAACTCTCTGGCCGTAGTCTCCGACAAACTGTGTCTCTGGCGGTCTCTGGGCACCGAATATTAACTGTAAATTGTGGTCTGAATCAACACTTAATTTTCCTTCAAGTTTTCTTCCACTTAATTTTAAAAAACACGAAACACACATAATAACACTGTCCAAAATGCAAAATATTTATCATTTCTATTTGACGCATAATTTGACACAAAATTATAACCTATAATTTGGCAAAAGTCGAGTTCATACGCATCGACGTCCGTTTATCGTTCTTTGTTCCGTCAAACCAATAATATTGAAATATGATCTGTCATGTTGAAATAAACCAATGAAACTGGTTAAAAGTTACAAGAGACGACGCATGACGATGGATGAGTTTATGATTTATATATAAACTCATCCATAATTAACTTAGAAAATATTAGAACCTTTTTTAGTGAAATAAATGGATTGATATGGACGTCATCTGCTTTTTTTCTGTCATCTTCTATCGAAATCTTACCTGAGAAAAAAAATAATAGAGTATATCAGAGTTACCCTTAAAATGTTGCTTAATTTTTACACACATAATCAAAGTGATATGTATACCCATCTCTTTTCAACACATTGTAGTTATCAAAAATTTCCTTTATTAAATACATTTTTGATTAAGTCTGAAAAAAATCGTACGTCGTACGTAAAAAAAACGTCGTACTAAAGGTGCCACCGTACATTTAAAAAAATATTACAAATAAAATACTTCTAAAACATGCGCAACATGCAATTATTATATCCATGTAACTGGGTACGTCATCCGCCTTTGACGTCACTGCCAAAATAATCATGAAAATATATCTTTATTAGGAATTTATATTCTTCAGTTAAATTCTGATTGTGAAATAAAAATCAATGCTATAATAATTAAAAATTTAGGTGATACGAAATTTAATTATATAAATATTCAATTATCCAAAATTAAATTTTAGAGATATGTCAGAAAAATCTATAAATAAATTAAAACCATTAAATCTAGATTCTATTAATTTAAATAATAACCATCCTATTAAAAATAGAAAATGATTTAGAATCGATTAAACCATTTACTTTTGAAACTGGTATTAATATTTGAGTTATTATAATCTGTATTATTTATATTTGTTTTAATTTATATATTGTATAAATGTTATTTATTTAAAATATGTCAAAGAGAAATTTTAGAAGAACAATAAGAATATCACCAGGAAAATCCTGAACCGAATCTCAGAATTTTCCAGTAGTGAGGGAGGAATTATATCCATCTAACTGAGTACGCCACCCGCCTTTGACGTCTCTATGTTATCACAGCAGCACGAGTTTATACATGATGCGTCAAGCTGCAAAACCCGCCTTATCCATTTAAAAAAATGACCTAATGACATATATTAATAGTGGGACCCTGAAATCTACATAAACATAATCCCAAACTGCAGCAAAAGTCCCCTATTCCTATATAAAATTCACTACAAATTATGTTATTGCAGCAAAATCCGTCTGATCCACTTATATTTGCTTTTTATTGTCATTGTTGTTACAAATCCCGCATTTTTTTCATAAGCTTTTTACAGAAGTAAAATATTACTACTGACGTCTTTTCAAATCCTTGCAAGTCCGCAACTCCGTTTACTAAGTGGTTAACGCAACCAATGCTAATGATATTATTATAATGAGTCATAATATTATTATTATAACAGGTGGATCTGCATAGGTGTTAAATTTAATCAATTTAAATTAATAATGAGGTATTTTTATTCTGAATTCCAAAAAAAAGCAACATAATTGAGAGATAAATCTAATAGGTAACTTTTAACGTTTTATATGGTAATATTGGCTGCATTCAGCAACACAGCTTTAAGACGTGGTTGATATGTCAATCTGTTTTTTTTTAAATAAATAGTGCTGAGTCGGTGGTTGCTTCCTTGTGAAACATCGTTGAAATATTAGAATTTTAATAAAACACGCTTTTAGATGTATCAAAAAAAAATTAAAAAGAGTAACTTAGTTAAGCATTTTTAAGAGTTCTTTAAAAACTAACCGTCTGACTACATTTTAAGGATATATAATATATTTGCTATGGTGGTGGATTTAAGGAGTTTACAATAGAGGTAATAAAAAATGTATTCAGAAATCCTTGTTGGTCGTTTACATTATTGTCGTTTTTAGCTGATTTTAATATTTCTAACTATTCTAGGTAATTTAAGCGTCTGCCTTTTGTTTCTCTATTTAATAACTTAATTGAGTTTTCATTAACTGTGTGACTATTTAATATACAATGAGTTGCTAAACCGGAACTTCGCTGGAGATTTTTAATAGATTTTATATGTTTTTTAATTCTTATATCTAAATTTCTATCTGTTTGACCTATACGTACATACATGGCATTACAATTATAGCAATCCACCCTATATAAATCAATGAATGGAATTATTATGATTTTCATTGTTTGAATAATATTTTTGTAACTTTATTTATTTAATTGTCAAATTAAATTGTTTAAATCTTAATTCTTAGAGTTTTGTTATAGTGTAGCGGTTACAAGTAATATTGAGTGTCCCATTTTCTGTGTCCTAAGTGACTACAAATAAAGCATACCTAGAAAGTTCATTGCAAGCGCTTCTTTGCATGGGTTGCGATGACCACTTAGTAAACGGAGTTGCAGGTCTCGAGTCCGTTTCCTATGCGATTAACGCAATCGGTTGCGCTAGCCGTATAGGAAACGGAAAAATGCGTCCCGGTCACGAAAGAAAACTCGCTAACATTGCAGGTATCTTCTGAAAAAAATAGCGAAAATAGCATATATGAACCATTATACCAAATTTAATTTTTTTTAAGCTTTATCGGATACAGTGTATAATAATTTCTATCTAGTACATTAATTTTACTCTTCAGAGTAGATAGGCGAACATTTTTCGTTTTTTCTTTTACTTCATCAGTCATAAATTGGCCTATAGGGGCCTAGTTCAGAATCTGTCGCTTACTGTGTTTTATCTGTCTGTTTAGTTTTGAAACATATGAAAACAAAAGAGATGCCATTCGGTCCAAATGGATCCTAATTTAGGTGAAATGGTCGTGATTCTGTTTGCTGAAAAAACAGCAGGCCGTCGGAAACGGTGGGGTATTCCAAAGGCTTTCAATGCCGATTTTTTTGTATTTACTTCTATCAGGCGAGTGTATGAGTGATATAACGAAGGATAGAATACAAAGGTAGCGGATTTAAGCTAAGTTCGTAAAAAAACTTATAATCAGGTAATACAGGTTGAGTCTTAAATAAGTGCAATGATATTTAAATAGAATATTATGCTATTAAGTTATTATTTATTATATCCTTAACGTGCAAGTCCTGCCTTATATGTACACAATCAAATGTATTTACAAAATATCTTCCCATTTTCTTCAGTACTCACGAAACGTACGCATTTACTAACCAAATCTACAAAAAAAATATCAGAGATTAAAAAATTATACCGTGGGAAAATTTGCTGTGAACAGGCAGTTCTAAAAAGTATTCGAAAAATATTCAGGGAAATTTAAAAGAAAATGCACAATTTTCAACATATTTTTTGCGAAAAAAAACTCATAGACGTGTTCCTAGGGTCGAAATATATCACCCCTGAAAATATTTGCATTTATTTAAGGCTCACCCTGTATAAGAAGTAAACTTTAAAAGATAATAGTAATTTGATTGCAGTTATATTTTCATACATGAAAAATATATATTTAAAATTAGTAGACAGGGATGAATTATGAAATAAAATATATTCTAGGAGCATTGCTCTTAATTTTTGAAATTATACACAACAAAAAGTTGTGTGTGCGCACTATGTGCGCATATTTGAAATGAAACTTCATCTTACATCCATCTGTCTGCCTGTCCGTGTGCCTGTCTATCCGTCTGAGGACTCCATTTATTCCACCTCTATCCACGTGCCTAGTTTAGTTCCAATCGATCCATAATTAAGAATAATTCTGATGATTTCGTCCATTTAGAGGCGTCATGATGCTCTCGAACGTCGAGAGCGTCATTATCTAGCCCATCCCCAATTATCCCGAAATCTACATAGAATATTTTAGGCCCAGTCTTCAAGCCTTAGATCGTTGGAGAGCATGCGACTCGGGAACTATTCATAATAATTACCAATTTGAGAAAAACTTCCGAGTTTTCGGAAGTTCCTCATAATAAATCACTTTGAGAAAATCATCAGAAATAATATGTTTAGACCATATATTTTTGCTATAGGCTTGGTGCATCCTTCGCCGGTGCTGCCACCATCAGAGAATATCGTAAACAACTGGTACTTACAAATACAGGGTTTAAATAGCGAGAGTACGAAAGATGTATTGTTTAATTATTCTAAAAGTATAATTTGTGAAAATTCTTAAGATAAAAATAAAAAAGTAAATATTTTGATATCTTCAGAAGCTCTAACTTATATTATAATTTATTATTCCAGTTAAAAAAAACTTTTTAGATGAGTTCAACTACGGTAGCGAGCATAGTTTTAATCACCGGTTTTGCTAGTGGGGCATAATTAGGACTAGTTCGGCTATAACGAAATTTTTGAAAGGTACATAATTATAATTTTAGAAGATGTTCATAAAACGTTTAATCACTAGTTGATTAAAAAAAGTATACCATTAATATTGCAAATTATATTTTATCCTCTCATAGTATATTTAATTTTTTGATTATGTAACGAGCACTTTTTTTACGCACTTGTTTCGTCGAACTGCTTGAATCCATTTTTTCTTTTGATCAAATCGGTGTGAGAAACTATGAAGCTATAAATTCTAGTTTCGGGAGAGTTGAATATCCGGGAAAGTTGGTTACTGAATATTATTGCACCCAACAACGCCATAATTACGCTTTCCTTTACGCGTTAACATTTTTTCGACAATTTTATTAACATTTGAAATTGTCACAACACAACACGACGCCTCGTCTGAATTCTGTTTCACTTATTTTTTACTACCCGAAACAGTATTACATCACAGTATTACATCACAGTATTACATCACAGTATTACATTACAGTCTCAATAGCTGCACTAACAAAAACACTAAATAAAATAACTTAAATATTATGACAAAACCACGATTTCAATATTATTTTATCTCATGACCAACATGACGGCGGCGGCGGCGGCGGCATGGAATAGGTACTGATAGTTTCTGATTTTTGCCGTTGAAGCGCTGCGGTCGTAATCAACTGAAATGCACCAAGCCTATACTACCACATTGTACTTGGTAAGATGTTGATGTCAACTGTCTAAGACACTTTGTCATCACATCTCCCCTATGTATGTATCTAGTTCCCCATTAGCCCGCGGTTACATTGGACGCGGGTCCGTGCGTTTTTTTATACGTGCGAGCTCTGGCGGAATTTACTCGCACGACTATTTTATTATAGTGGTTACATTAGATGCGCGTTCATGGTTTCCTGAGTGTGGCGTTTGTCAAAACAAGCGCCACTACTTTGATGCTGTGTGAGGGATATAATGTTAAAATAACTACTCATGAAAAGAAGAAAATGTAATTATATTTTATCCTCTCATAGTATATTTAATTTTTTGATTATGTAACGAGCATTTTTTTTACGCACTTGTTTCGTCGAACTGCTTGAATCCATTTTTTCTTTTGATCAAATCGGTGTGAGAAACTATGAAGCTATAAAATCTAGTTTCGGGAGAGTTGAATATCCGGGAAAGTTGGTTACTGTATATTATTGCACCCAACAACGCCATAATTACGCTTTCCTTTACGCGTGAACATTTTTTCGACAATTTTATTAACATTTGAAATTGTCACAACACAACACGACGCCTCGTCTGAATTCTGTTTCACTTATTTTTTACTACCCGAAACAGTATTACATCACAGTATTACATCACAGTATTACATCACAGTATTAAATCACAGTATTACATCACAGTATTACATCACAGTATTACATCACAGTATTACATTACAGTATTACATCACAGTCTCAATAGCTGCACTAACAAAAACACTAAATAAAATAACTTAAATATTATGACAAAACCACGATTTCAATATTATTTTATCTCATGATCAACATGACGGCGGCGGCGGCGGCGCGGCGGCGTGGAATAGGTACTGATAGTTTCTGATTTTTGTCGTTGAAGCGCTGCGGTCGTAATCAACTGAAATGCACCAAGCCTATACCACCACATTGTACTTGGTAAGATGTTGATGTCAACTGTCCAAGACACTTTGTCATCACATCTCCCCTATGTATGTATCTAGTTCCCCATTAGCCCGCGGTTACATTGGACGCGGGTCCGTGCGTTTTTTTATACGTGCGAGCCCTGGCGGAATTTACTCGCACGACTATTTTATTATAGTGGTTACATTAGATGCGCGTTCATGGTTTCCTGAGTGTGGCGTTTGTCAAAACAAGCGCCACTACTTTGATGCTGTGTGAGGGATATAATGTTAAAATAACTACTCATGAAAAGAAGAAAATGTTCGGTAAATGATTTATATGCAAGAAGAGGAGAATAAAATGAATATGTAAAACATTTCGTGAATGAAGACAGCAACCAGTCAAATTTTTTGAATATTTTAGGATTTTTCCATGAACATTTATATATCCCAAATAAAATTAAACCTGGTATTCAAAAATATTCAAATTTTTCGAGAATGTATTGGGATCAGAGAAGAAAAATTCCAACATTCGGACGTGCTCGTATTAAAAAAACAAACCAGTTTGTTTTTATCAACTAACAGAAATTGACGTACGTGCACGGACGCGCAAACTCCGATGCAGTGTAACCGCCCGCGTAGATAGCATTTGTTTGTTTTTTGCTTCGTGCACGTCCATGCACGTGCGACCAAAAAAACGTACGGACACGCATCCAATGTAACCACGGGCTTATGCATCTATTCTACATTGTCACGTTTAAGATAAAATAATATAAGAGTAGTTGTGCCGAGGTCCCGTAAATTTACTTCAGAATGGTTATGTCAGAAGTCTCGACAAGATTATACCGAACTACAAAACAGCCCCACAGATAATTTCAATACATAAAAACAGTCCAAAAAGGTGAATATATATTTTTCTTACATTTTTTCTGCATAGTCTAGACTCGTTATAGCAGATTAGTAAGAGAGAAGTATGAATAATAAAGTATAGAATAATAGTTAGATGGAACTAAACTAAGACTTTTTACTCCAGATACATAAACACATGACGCCGTAAAATGCGATCATGCTGTTTCCTCCGAGTTGCCAAAATAGTTTCCTGAGGACCACAACCTTTTTAAAACTTACTAGCGGGAGATCTAGGTAGAAAGACCGCTTTATTGTCGTGCTTGCGTGTGCACGCTTGGCAAAAGCTGAAAGGAACGGCCAGCTATAGTTTGCAGTATTGTCGTACTCGGACAACAAATCTGAATGCAGTTTCGGATTAAATTTGCTTAGAATGAAGAGAGTTGTTGGCTCAATATAGAAATGTTTTTGGAGACTTAGTTTAGATGTGTTATTATTTGGAAAGTTGTTTTCTTTCTGTTATTTTGCTTTTTTGCGAAGGGTCTGAATTGGCATATTAGTCAAAAGTCTAGCAAATAAATCTGTGAATTTATGTTAACTTATTGGCGAAGTTCCTTCAAAAAGTTACCTAAAATATAACTATGTCAAATTACTTTTTTACAAGCTTTATTACACTGGCCATGTTAGTATGGATGTGTGGGTCAATGCTTGCAATATTATTTGGAACCACAATTTGACGTTCTATTAGGTTCAAGTTTTGTATATCTATTTGCATATCTTCGGTGACAATCCAATGTTATGATAACATAAAGCTAGTCTAAAGTTAAGAGCCGGAAGGTACGCCAGCGAACATACATAAATACAGTCACCGGCACGAAAAACTGGCACCTTAAAATTTTGATGTATTTTAAAGTTTAATACATTTTTTTAATGGGGCAATTTTGATGATTTTTAAGTAGTTTGTAGCTACAGATTTGATATTTTAGCTCCTTTTTCCAAATTAAAAATGAAAGTGGTCATCTGTCAATTATACGAAGGAAAACAAAATGTTGATATTTTAGTGCAAGATATCCTCTGCAATATTGCAAGGAATTTAAAAATAAATAAGGAATAATATAAAAAGCAAGGAATTTAAAAATAATTTTATCGCATAGGTACATCTTTTCGCGATAGTTTGATTTTTGATTCATCTTAATATCTTTATTTTTATTGGAGATATTCGCTTTTGAATAAGACAATAACAATTTCTAACAATTTTAACATTGATTTTGAATCCCCATAAAGACAGTTATAAAATAGTTATATTGTTTTTATAATGTCACTGTCATTGAAAAGTCATATAATATTATTTTACATTGACGTTTACTCTAGTAGAGATGCTTTTAAGTTTTAAAGTATCGGCTATTGCTGCTTTAATTAAACATGGTACAGATCAACTTTTGGACTTAAAACCATATATGCTAGAGTAACTGCCCAACAGACAATATGATTTTTCCGAGGCAGTGACATTACATTAATCATAAAGACTATTTTATAGGTATGTTGACTAGGACCAAATGCAAATGCAGGGTTTTAATCTAATAATACGAAAACATGTTAGTATCTTCTTGAAAAGCGAATATCTCCAAAAAAATAAAGCTATTGAGATGAATCAAAAGACCAAATTATCGAGAAAAGATACACCTTGATGATAAAATTGAAAATATTGAAAACCTCTTGAGAGCCCCTTGTTGAGTTTCCGGAAATTTTTTAGTGCTTGCACAGAATGCAGTGTTGCCACCTCATATGTTATCCACATTCTGTATGATTATAAATTATAAATTCAGATTTTTAAATTTCGACAAAAAATATCTAAATTAATTTTATTCATTGTAGATTAATATTGATTGCAGATTACTATTAAGTACAGTGCAACGTCTATTATTTTAAATAGGTACCTTTCTTACAGTTTATTAAACTGAAATAATGAAACTTTAAATAATGAACAATTATAGCAGCTTTTTTCTCGCCATACTACGAAATATTATCAATCGTTGTTTTCAATAGTTATAACGTATAAATATTTTGATAGTGCTTACTCTTAACAGCATTTTATCAAGCATATTCCTTTGTGCCAAACAGACTAGGTATTTAAGTGTCGTACTGTCAAGAATCGAAGTGAAATGAAGTGTTGTTAAGTGTAGTGTTGTGGTTTAGGTAAAGTGATAAAACGAGGCTCTAAGGGCTCAAACTCACTGACCACCAGGTCGCAACGACCTGGCCGTCGGCTGGCCGGATGTATTGCGTTTTTAGCTGCGGCCAGATGAACGACCAGTTTCAACAGAGTTGTCAAATCTAACGATTTTTTACGTTTTACCAATTAGAAAATATTGTTTCAGAAATGTTAATATATCCGAGTTAACTAATAAGCGAATTTGCTATTCACAACAAACAAAAAGCATTGTGTACGCTCGACCGACAAAAAGGGAGATATTCTGTTTCTTTTTTTTACTGATATGGCGCCCTTATCGACTTTAGAAGTAAACATATTAGGGCCATCGTAAAAAAAGATCGTCAGACACTGGCTCTAAATATAAGCAGGTAGAAAGTTTAGCTTCCAGTTATTTCAATGTTTACAATATAACGAAGAATCTACAACAGTAATTACTTCTATTTTTATGAATGTTTAAGTTACTTTCTTAATTTTTTTTTCAAAATAATGCACCTAGTAGAAATATAGTCTAATGAACCCTGTTTGAAAAACGTTAAATTAAATATAATATTTAAAATACAGTTGTCCTCCTTGTACATGACTACAATACAACTAAAAAAAATAATTTAATAAAAAAAAACAAGTGGTTGTAGAAAAACTTTAAATATTTTTTTTTTATTTTTTAACATCGAAACTCAAAGGTATAATAACAGTTATCATACCAACCATAAATAGAGTAGGTATGTCATACAAAAATGTTTTGAGTTTTTACTAGAATCGACCCTTGATAAAAAAAAGGGATTAGATTTAAGTTTACCTTTCATCCAGTCTGTATACTATTTCTTTGAATTTTCTGCACGTGTGCATAAACTACACTAAAACATTATATCTTATAGAAAATAAAATATTGTACCTTGAATTTGAGGGATTTCATCTGAAAAATTATTAATTTTGAAGAAAACCGGCAACAAGCGGCAGAAAATAATAATATTTCCGTGCAGTCTGCTGGTCGCAACGACCAACGGACGGCCAGGACGTTATTGTGCGCTATATCATTTGATTTAATGGTATTAGAGGTAGCTGCGGCCTGGCCGATGCGACCTGGTCGTCAGTGTGTTCGAGCCCTAAACTAATTACATTGATCTGCTATCTATAGGAGTCCCTTTTTCTAATGTTAGGTAGGTTTTTTACTTTTAATATGAATTTTCCCAGTCGTTTTTAAATATTTCTACTTGTCAACACTGGGGCGTCGAATAAACGGAGATACGGGTAGGTAAGGGGTAATTGCATGGCATTTGCAATTTTTTTTAATATTCATAGTTAAATAACTCGGTTATTTTCACCTTATTTTAAAATTGATAAAAAGAAAATATGTTTTTTTAAACGTCACAAAAGTATTAGTTTTTGCCATGTGATTGACAATATAAAAAGTCATTTTAACGCCTACGCATAAAAGTAAAGCACTTTTACGCCTAAGCATAAAATTACGAAAATATGTTATTGCACCTTTGATTAAACTGACATAAAATGTCAAATTCAACCAGCGGAACCATAGTTTCTCGATATATCATTTCTTACAAGGTATTACTTTTAAATATTTTTAAATTTTTTGGAACGTTTGAATTTGTTTAAAAACTAATTTGTGGCGTTTGAAGAAAATAGCATGTTCTATTCGGGATAAAAATGCCTTTTTGTGCCTCGGCTGTATCGTATCGTATCTGTCAAACGTACAGCATTGCCTCACAAAAAGTATCATTTATTCCTAATAAAACAATATACTATTCTTTTAGCCAGATCTACCACACTTTAAAATACTTGCACTTATTTATGGGACTCACTGTATATTTCCTATCTCACGAAATAATCTGTAATATAACAAATTATTGAATTTAATTTAATTTATAATTTATTTTGTTTTGTAGAGCATTTGATTAAATTATTGTTTTTTTATTAATATTTTATCATAAAAAATGGTATCAAGTAATTAATTATTATTGTGTATGCAAGTGTTTATGCTTATTTTAACCTACTAATTAGGTATGCATTCCATTCGAGGCTATACCTGGTCAAATTTGCATTATTCAATACCAAATGTGTAGAGCCGGTATCTATTTGAAATAATATTGCTAATTTTACCTAAGTCGTGATTAACTGTACTTTATTGCATTCGCTAATATGGTGTATCGGTTTGTCTTGTTTCCACAATGAACATAATTAAAAGCGATTAGAATAAATGGGTAAAGTCAGCATTCATTATCTATGATTTTAATGAGGAAATCACATAAAATATAATTTTATTTAAAGTAACATTTTTTGAATTGAATTGGACTTTAAGAAAATTTAATTTTCAAATAAAATAGTTTCAAGTAAAATATCTTCCATAATAAACTGAAGCCAACATTTTTCTTTTTGTATATTTTTTATGAAATAATAATTAATCTAAAATAAATGCATTTTTTATGCAATTTGTCAAATTAAGTATTTTTATTTTGACTTTCTCATTATTTGTATTATTTTTTTCTGATAATCTGTATTTCTTTTTTTTTTGATAATCTGTATTAAGCATTGTAATTCTAAATAAAGTGGAACTTAAAAAAATTATATTTACTTTTTTGTTTTATCATTTAAAACGGTTTTTCTCGATCTACTCTTTATTTTAAAAACAACATTTATCGAAAAATGTCAAAGAGGTAGAAAGATACAAGACTCCTAACATAAACAGAATTATATATATTATATACACTGTGTCTCTGGCACTGTTCCCAAATGATAGCGATGACCAAAGACAGTCATCTGATGATTGTTGGTACAGCGGCTCAGAAATTGAAGAAAAGAATGGCCTCTATGTGTATTTTATTGTATTATTCACATGGCGTATATAAATGATTGATTATTTTTAATCACAATCTAAAAAGAAAGGGGGTAAACCAATAACAAGAAAGGAATTTATGATTAAAGTTCATGAACAACATAGAAGATCGTAGCTAGAGCATCGTTAAATTGAACGCTCACCTAAATTTCTCATCAATGATATTTTAGAAATTCCTCTACAGACAGATTTGCAGGAATCCCCAACACTATAATGCACCATTTGTTATCTGTGTTCATCAAAAAAGCAAATAATTACACCATTTTATTGCAACCATTGCAACCGCACATTTTGTACCGAACATCGTAATTATTGATTTCTTTTGCCATTATAATGTTTTCTTAACTTCAAAATATAAGTTATAAATTATTGGTTTAAATAAAACAAAAATTAACAATATTATGTTTCGTTTGTTAAAAAAATTTCGTGAAATTTACGAATGGTTAGTACGAGTATTTGCACCATCGCATTATATATGGTTAGTATTCTAGGGTTAAAAACAGGACCAACCGTAATTTAATTTAATTAAAAGATAAATTAAAATACATTTTTTTATTTAGACTTCATTCCGTCACATTTTTAGCCGACCATAGCAACAGGTACATTTAGGTAGGGCTATTAAGATCGGCAAAATAAATGACCTAAATACAAAATATTTTCAAAGTGTCTGTCCGTCTTTAACACGATAACTCAAAAACCGCTAAACCGATTTTAACCAAATTTTGCACAAAAATACTGTGGCACCCGAGAATGGCTATTAAGTTTTTGGTGGGGGCGGGGGGTTGGTAAGGGGTATAAGAGGGGATAAAAATTTTAAAAAAATCGTAACTCCAAAATTACAGTAGCTAGCGAAACGCGGTTTTCAATTTAAGATTAGGGATACTATTTGCAACAAAATTTTTAATAACATCAAAATCAGTCAAAGTCGCAGTTTTTGAGATAATTGATTATTGACATATTTTAGTATGGGCGGCTATACGTGCATCCCGGCGCCAATTTTTAGATATGTTGTTGTTATTTTTTCAGAACACTTTTACAGAACCACAATGGTCTATTATAAAATGCAACTGCTAAAAAAAACTAAAGTATTTTTATTATTGATTAGTTTAGTATTTAGATAGCAAAATAAAACACCAATTTACTACAGTACACCAAAACACTTTATTTTTGCATTGGACGCACGTTTTGCTCACCATGTTAGCATTATCAGCAAATGATTATAATTCACTTATAGTATCAACTAATAAACTAAACTCATTTTTAATAATCTGCTATAGTAAACGCTACGAATGTTTGGGAGTGATTCATCGCTTGATGAAGTTAGAATCGACACACGCGCTAACATTTTTACATTAAAAACGTAAATTTTCACCGCAGACGTAGGTTTTTAAAGGCCCGGTCTAATCATCTGCCTGCGCTCCTTCTACTTATTCTAAAATGTTAGCTTGATTGATAAAGACGATACTAAATCGCGTTTCTTTGATTGATTCGTTTTTGTGCGTCAGTCCATTGGTGTGCTTGCAGTGCGACCAATAGGGCAGTCCATTTTATATTTATAACCAAATATATGTTTTGACAAGACTTTGACAGTTAAAACAACAAATTACAACAGATTATATATTGATTATTATAATGACTTGAAACACCACGACACTGGAATTAAGTTTTATGTGACCTTGAACAGATTAGTTCACATGGTAGCGACCGATAAATCACTCCCAAACATTCGTGGCGTTTACTATAATGATGTTAACCTGGTTAGTGGTTAGTGAAACGCTCGTCCAGTGCAAAAGTAAAGTGTTTTGGTGTATTGTGGTGAATTGGTGTTTTATTTGCTGGTGTGACACCATTCCAGTCCTCAGACTATTTTTTTGTTCTTGTGTTTTTTTATGGTTCTGACGACCGGAGGTGTTTACAAAAAGTAACTTTTTTTATTGTGTACATTTTCTTCGAGTGGCGTAAAATCTAGAAGTCTTTTCAAGAAATATATGTTAAAAATGTAATTTTTAACGCATGCTGTCAGTGCCTAACATGTGACATTATGTCACTGATGGTAAAAAATCGTTTCTTTTAGCACTTGTGCTAAAAGTAAGTCATGTGATTTACTTTTAACACTGAAGCGATTTCAATTACCCTAGCAGCCATAAACTTCATTATTAATTTGATTTCAGAATGACATATTATGAATTATTCATTAACGTAAAAAGTAATAATACCTTGATATACACGAGCATAAACTTGTTTGTAGAAAAAATAGTGTATGATATGTGTGCTAAAAGTGAGTTTATTCTGTGAGAAGGGAAGCTTGGGACACGACGCCGAAGGCGGAGTGTTCCATCCATGCACAAAATACCACTTTTAGCACTTATATCATAAATAACGATTTTAAATTCCATTTATGAGGGTATTTTTACACTCAATGCATGGTAATGCTTAAAAATCTTATGATTTTTGCTATTGTATTAAATAAAGAAATAATATAGACCGTAAAAAACGTTCTTACTTTCGAGATTTTTTAAATATGTTTTTAAATGCAGGTAGGTCAAAAAAGTCCGTTTATATGGTACCACTTCTCGTTAGTTATTCCAATAAATCACTATCAGATGCTGCAACGACGTTTAAAGTCTGTTTCGATTTAATTACTAGAAAAAGCAATACAGTTAGCCTTATTTATACTTAAAAAGCCTTTTTCCTCTTCGTGATACAATTAGTGTCAACTTAGAAGCTAATAACAGTAAACACATTTTTCCGGTTGCTACTGCATAAAACAGATAAGCAGGTATATATTCAGAAAATGTTAAATGTCAAATCGGTACTCTTAATGTAAGATAGTAATGCCAATGTTGTAAAGGCTTTGAAATAAATAATAGAACAACTTGTAATGTTTATATTTGAAAGGTAGTAATCAGTGAATAAATTATTTAAAAATGATTTATAATAAATCTACAAGGCTAGTTTCAAGGAAGTGCTCATTCTTCCGGCCTGGTAGATAAAATATATATATTTTTTCTTTCCCGTTTTTCAAATAGGTCTAAAATAGCTGAGTCATTTTAATATAAAAAAAATAAAATGATTTTTAAATCATAAAAACAAAATTTTTAACATTTTTTTACGAAATAAACCTCCTATATGTATACGTGCTCTCTGGTGTCGAAATATACTACCCCTAAAAATATGTGCATTTATTTAAGACTCGCTCTGAGAACTATTATATCAAAAAGTAAAAAAAATAAGTTATAAACAAAAAAAACAGAAATTATTTCTATGATTACAAATATCACCGCCACGTATTAGAAGTGCAATATTAAATAGTTCTATGATGAACTAATTATTATAAAGATTCTATATTATTTAATAACTAGTTTTACATCATATTCTGCTAGATTACCACATTATTTACATAATTTTACAGCACCTAAGGTTAAGTAAAGTATAAAACAAAAATTCTGTAATCGTTGTTTTAGATAAGAGAAGTAAATTATTTTATGCTAATGTCTCCTTTTTGCTGATGAGACTAAGCTGGACAAAGTAAGCCCCACTTTGTTTACGCAGAATCCGAACCGCGGTTACTGTTTTAGATATCTAGTACCATTAATGAAAAGACACTGTAGTAAAAAAATGGGTGGCATTCGGAAATATGAGTAATATTTTCAAAGATTAAAAGATGCCTATCAACCTAAAGAAAAAGGCAAAGAACAGCTGTATCCTGTTCTTACGTATGGCTTATGGCTTAAAAACTATGGCATTTACCCGAAAAACAGCAGAACAACTATGAGATGCATAAAGGGCCATGGGGAGAATTATGTTGGGAGTCCTAAATAAAACAAATATGGAACACCCACATACGTGAAAAAACAAAAGTAATAGATTAGCAGAGTAGCAAGCCTGAAGTGGCAATGGATCGGACATATGGCGAGACAGGATCCAGACTGAGTCCTAAAAAGTCGTACTCTGTACACCAAGGGAAACTAAAAGAAATGTAGGCTGACCAAAGGAGAGATAGGTCGGTGATGTCAAAACAGTGGTAGGAAGACGATGGATGAGGTTGTCTAGAGATTAGAAAAAAGTAAAATAGAAAAATCTAGAAAATATCTATATCCAATACTGGATGGAACCAGGCTGAGAAAGAAGAAAAAGAATATAAAACGAGGCAAATTATGAAAAATGGTGGATATTTCGCCATTGAAACAGAGATCTTAAAATTAAATAGTTTTTTTGTTGGTAAAATGACATTGCCTACAATCTAAGCGGAAACCCGCATATTAGTGACCTTTTGACAATTTTGTCTACCATTAACAAACCACTGACAAGTTGGTTTCTTTTGGATTCTAATGCATTTGCATTTTACAAAAAATAAAGTTTTTATTTCATAGATTTATGTATGTTTCAGTGGTGAAATACACAGGATGATTTTCAAGAAATATATATAAACAATACAATAAAAAAAATATAGACATTATTTAAATAATCTGTTCTTTAACACAAACCATCATTTTTATCAGCTTATTCAACCATTTCCAATTATGGTGTAGCCTCCATCACATACTCCCTTTGTAGTTGGGTCCATTGTTGTCTATTGTTGGCTATCCCGGCCCAAGTTATCCCTGCTAATTTCCGAATATCATGGTCCCATCTCAGGTTCGGTCTTCTTCTAGGTCTCTTAATTCCTCGTCGCTACCATGCTGTAATTTTCGTGGTACATCTGTTATCCGTTCTTCTTGCCAGATATCCCAGCACATATTTCGTTTCATTGAGCGTTGTATGACCTGCAGTTTCCTTATGGTATCCGTTTTAAGTGTCCAGGTTTCGCATGCATAGATCTTGACTGGTAATACACATTGGTGGAATATTTTCTTCTTTAGATAGAGTGGCAGGTTAACACAAATACATAATGGTCTGAGATAATGCATCTAAGAGAGAATACATGCAGTAAAGAATACATGCAAGTAAATACATGCAGTATTTGATATATTTCGAATAAATAGAACATAAACTATTTGCTCCTAGTAATAAAAATTATATTAATTTAAACAATACGTTTTATACGGACATATTTTTTTTCTCTATAAAATTATGTAAATTTGCATCGTAATTTAAATTTTATCATTCTGTATTGTTAGAATCGCAATCGAGAGCATGTGGCGTGAAATATTTTTAATAACTTTCCGAAATGGGATTTTATTGTACACATTTTATTTTTCGAAATTAGTAATTTTGTATTCGTACCACGTCCATATCAGCTGCAAAAACAATCGTAAAATATTCGTAATTTTGGTTGTCGATGTCATAAAAACAAAATATTACTTATTTTGCATTTGTTACATCGGTACACGTTATTCATTTTCAAAGTTTTTGAATTTTTTTCATTTATTTCAGAAAAATTATATGGCCTGAATGGTAGTAATGTTAGAAAGATAGTAGAATATGTGGAATGAGGGGGAGGCGTTAATCACCGCGACTTTTCAGATATATTGTGTCACCATTTCTTGAGTTATAACTCATCATACAATCCCAGGGCCCTGAAAAACTCCATCTGCGATATCAGTGGTACAAAGAGTTTATGGCACGAATGGTTATCGTCTCGGCGCACTCAGTGTCGAGGTGTTGTGGTCACTCTTCACTCATCCCACAGTAATCTACATTCGCCATTTATTCTTTGCTTCAATCTACTGAGGTGTTCATTGAGAAGACAATGTCCTTTTAAAACCGCGTGACAATCCGAAGATTCTTCTTATTTAGGTTAAGAAAATTCTTGATTGCAAATTCTTGCCAGCGCCGCTAACCAAACCAATTTCAGTGTATATTATTATCTATTATTAAAAATAACAATTTTTTTCTGTTTTTTTTTTAATCTATTTTATATTTTTTCAATTCATATGTTTAACCTAAAACCAAAGGCAACTGTTTTTATTTTATGTCAATCGAGCAAAAATAAAAGTATTTTTACATCCTCCATAAGTTTTATTTTTGTTTGTATCCTTAAGGATACACTATACACTATATCTCCCCACTACTCAACCTATCACAAACTCAACGACTGTTTCAAAATCAGAACAAAAGAGCGCATATTCTTTAACCTTTTTGCTACGGAGGTACGGTTCAAAAAAAATTGAAGAAAAGCAAGTCGATTTCTTTATCATTTTCCCTTTTTTTTGACAGAAAATCAACCTGTCAAAATAGTTTTAAAAATTTATTTTATTCTTTAGTCGAAAACAAAGCTAATGATTTTACTTCACGAAAATCGGTTAATAAATAAGAAAGTTACGATTTTTTTAAAGAATAGGATCAGAAGCCATCTTTAATTCAACATTGCGGGGAAGCAAGCGCTCTAGGAGGTGTAACTTTTTTGAGTACTTTTTAATGAGTATTATCATCTGTGAAAATATTAGCTTGATTGCAAAACTTCCCCTATTTTTGCCAACTGCCCTGGCTTAATTGGAATATGTAGCGGAATTTAATTACCCCGGCAGTTTGATTTCGGAAAAGGCCAATATCGACTCTGAAATTTAGCACAGGATTAGCAGCGCCTCAAGAGCATTCTGGAAATTATATCTGGGTTTTATACAATCATGAGTTGAGCACAAAAACGAAAACTTACAGTGTACCGAGCAATAATAATTCCCACCATGTTATATGGAAGCGAAACCTGGGTGCCGTACCGCCGACACATGAACGCATTAAACAAGTTGCAAAGGAGACATCTTAGACAACTCTTAAAAATCAAATGTTTTCATCATGTCTCAAACGTAACTGTCCTTGAAAAAGCTAACTGCGAGAGTATCGAAGTCATGATTATAAAGTCCCGCTTAAGATGGGTATGCAGAATGCAAAGAAAACCGCATACCAAAATCTCTGCTTTACGGTGAGCTTTTAGACGGTAAGAGGAGGCCGGGTGGACAACTCAAAGGTACAAGGATATTTTCCACGAAAACATAAAGGGGATTAACATGCAGAATGAGTGGGAAGAAGCCGCTCACAATACAACGGAATGGAGAAGAATTGTAAACAGCGACAACCAAAAGTAAAGAGGCAACAGAGCAATGCGATTTTTGAATGTCCGGAGTGCGGTAGACAGATAACATGACGTATCGGGCTTTTCAGTCACAGAAAAGCTCATGAAAGAAAACGCCTTGCATAACAATCTTCTGATGCGTTTCAAATACTCGTCAGCGAGTAATGGCAGTAGTAGTAGTATTCTAATCATTGTCACAGAGACAATGTCATAGAATAATATGCTATAGAAGCACAGTAACTTTCAGAAGAATATATAAACTAGATATAACACAAAAATATCAGTACAGTTTTTCTAGTTTGAAAATCTACCAGATAAAAAAGATAAATATTTTGCAAAAGAATGGTTATGGTACCAGAAAATTAATTAAAACCCATGAACACGTAAAATTATGTCGAAAAGAAAACATAATATTATTAAAGAAATAAGTCCCAATCCTCTTGAGGTCTTTAAAGTGATAAATTGTCATATAATTAAAATACTACAGACATTAAAAGCCATCGTAAAAGTAATTGAAATAATTTACATACGTACTGAAAAAGTTAAATTTGTTCGAGCGAAAAAATACCTCTGTTTGGTTTCTGCAACTTTGTAATTTGTCTCGCGGCAGTTTACACTCATCGCCGTTACATGCACCATAGTGTTTCACAGAAATAAAATAAAACTATGACGTGCATATTTAAAACTATTTAGAAGTGTAAAATTTCTGACTGGATTTAATTAAATGCAACTGAAAACTGATTTTGCCTTTGCTACATTTGGGACGGCGTTGGACGAAGTTTTGAGACTCATTGTGAAATTATTGCCATTTAAAATTAATCTCAATTCATGGTTTAAATTATATCTTCACTAAATTTGCTGCACGCTTATAACTTTATAATGTTTTAAATTATGATTTTATATTTATAAGTTGGGCTCTAGTACTTTTAAACTAATGTTAACTAATTTTTTTAATTTTGAAAATAAATTATTCCTGTAATGGGTATCTAGAGTAGTTAGGCTTTTTATTCCCTCTCTAACAGGAATCATCACCATATCGCTGGTGAGAGGGCTCCAGTAACCTTATATCCAGGGAGCGATGCCGGCGGTAGCGTAGCTACCGGTAGGGACCACCATGCCGGTAAGATCTCGAAGAGATTAAAGGTGAAGCTAAGAAGATTCCCACGCAGCGTCTGTCCCAGAATGGGCGGCTGCACTGGTGAAAGGCAGCAGTTTCACCCAAGAACGGTAAACTAATAGGATTGCTCATCCTCATAAGACGTACGTTCGCCTCTTCCTGCGCTTCAGCTGACAGTTGTGACGTCATTGTAGCCCTTGTCAAAGCCTTCGTGGCCTTGTCATGATAGTGTGTATTATTAGTTGCCTATGGTAAACTTATAAAAATAACAGCTGAGAAATTTTGAGTTAATTATTTTGTCAATTTTAAATGTGAAAAAGGTGTCTTTAAAGTTTTTAGAGCTATAGAGTGTATAATAATATACGTTCATTTTGTGTTGTGGATTGTGACAAAGTGCATACTAAGTGCTCACGATTTTGTTTATTAATTATTTTAAAGCAAAATATGGAAGTACTCTAAAAAGTACGCTTGCAAAAGGTGATGCTGGGAACTGCTGTTCTTAAAAATGCAATATCCGAGTATTTAATACGATTTATACAGTTAATTTTCTATACTGCATACATATAAGGTGTTTAAATAGATAAACTAAATAATGAACGTTTTGCATTCGGTAACCAATAATGCACGTGTGTGTATTATTGGTTGCCGGATAAAGACTAATAACCATGACAAGGGCTACAATGACGTCACAAAGCGAGTAGTTTTCGCATGCACCTGGTGGACACTTTTGGTTGAATGAGCAGTCCTATTAGGTTAACCGTTCTTGAGTTTCACCAAAATCAGGCTATAGCGTGAGAAGAATGACTTTGAAGCGGTACAGTACCGAACACGGAAGAGCGCTGCTGAATCAGCAAAAAACGGTTTTCCCACTGCGGTACAGAAAAGAAACGGAACCCTTACTGTAAATCGTTTTCCAAAAATCTTAATGGCGGACAAAAACGATAAATGGCCTTCAGTATTTGCATGCTTCATAGACTATTGTAAGGCGTTCGACTGTATTAATCATCAGAAGATGATCAAAATTCTAAGAACAACCGGAGTTGACAAACAAGACCTACGTTTCATATCAGAACTTTATTGGCATCAAACGGCGGTAGTTGAGATGAAGCAGTCAACATCGGAAGATATACAAATCAGATGGGGTGTTCGGCAGGGTTGTGTCTTGTCTCCGCTCCTATTTAACCTGTATTCGGAGACTATATTTAGAGAAGCACTGGATCGAATCCAGGGCGGAATCAAGTTCAATGGAATCCCAATAAACAATATCAGATATGCCGATGATCGGTTATAATAGCCAACGATATACAAAAACTGCAAAGCATTATAGATTCCGTAATCCACTATAGTGAGATGTTTGGACTGCATCTTAATGTCTCCAAGATCAAACTATTGGTATTTTCTAAGACTCCAATAAATGCACACCTGCGTGTCAAGGGGCAAACAATCGAACAAATGATCTCAATAAAGTATTTAGGAGCTAACATTAATAGTCAGTGCGACCCGAAGAGAGAAATATTTTTTAAGAATCGAGCAAGCGAGAAAAATCTTCGTGAGAATTAAATCATTTTTTACAAGACGAGACCTCAGGGCGGAACTCAGAACTCAAATGGCCAGATGCTACGTCTTCTCTGTGTTACTCTATGGATACTTACAGCTTACAGTTACTAGAGCTGGACACTGGATTCATAGACCGAAAAGAGAATAAAAGCCTTCGAAATGTATGTATACAGACGGATGCTGCGAATCTTGTACAAAGGATCACCAACGATGAAGTACTCCAGAAATAAAAAGAGATACTGAACACCATCAAGGGAAGAAAAATGCAATACCTGGGTCATCTGATAAGATATATATCGGTGGTAGATACGAAATACTGCGCCTCATAATAGAGGGCAAAGTGCAAAGGAAAAGATCAGTAGGAAGACGCCAGAACTCATGGCTAAAAGATTTGAGGAGATGGTTTGGATCGCCAACCTTCGGCAGGAGAGGGCGTGATAAGAAGAAGAAGAATAAAAAGCTTCTTCTTCTTGTATACTTGAAATGTTATAGAACAGGTTTAACAAAAACTAAGATCTAACTAACGATAATACAGAACACGGAATATTTTGGGCGCAAGATAAAATAAAAAGTGTGCCGAGATAAAGACGGAACGTTTGACAACTTGACCACTACTTGCCTTTGGAATAAAACAAACATGTTGCTTATGTTTGTTGTAGTTGTCAAACTCAATTTATTTCGAGGGCATCAAAAATGGCAGTAATGTTACCGAATATGCTCAAAGCATGTAATTTTAACATGAAATTTTAACACGAAGGAACAGAATTAAATTATTCTGGGTGCCTGGCCACAGCGGCATCCAAGGTAATGAAAAATCCGATGAGCTTGCTAGGCAAGGATCATCGGCATCCTATCTTGGCCCAGATGCAGTACTGGGAATACCCTAATGTATGGCCCGTAGTGCACTAAAACTTTGGATCAGGGAAAAGCAAAAAGTCCATTGGAGAAACAGACAGGAGCACAGGCACAGCAAGACTTTTATCTAAGGCCTATAGCTCCCTAAAACCGGAAAATAACTGCTAATACTTAGCAGGAATAAAGTGCGGATTACAACAGGCCTCTTGATAGGACGCAGGGCTGTCAAGTGCTACCTGAACAAGCTCAACCTGGATCCAGGAAGTCTTTGCTGCAGACATTGCGATAAAGATCTTGAAACAGCGATAAAGATCTCGAAACCAATAATATGTCATTGCGAGGCTCTGGATCGCAATTGACACTTTTTATAAGTATCCGGTAAGCTAGGCTAGAACCGGAGAAACTATGCTCCCATCCTATCAAGGACCTGCATAAGCTAGTGCAGGGCACAGGGATAGGAAAATAGGTGCAGATATAGAAAGGAGACAAACACAATAGGTCTCACAGGTCGCAGTGTTTCCGGCAGAGGACGGCCCCTTGTTATGGGAAAAAATGTAATTTTAACATATTGCGTTTTTATTCCATTGCATACTTTTAATTTGTTTAATGTACTCTAAAGATATGTTTTAGTTGTTATTATTATTTTTGTAGTACAAAGAAAATCGATATTATAGTCTGAATATTATTTGAACATTAGCATGAAATATATTTTTCGAATCCAGAGACGGATTTTTTTTACAAATCCGTGATTGCAATTCTTAAAAAGTTTACTTAATATTATAATATCATAAAAAATTATGTTGTTTAAAACTTAAATATTTTTGGCCAAAAGTCGTATACCTAAACTACATACGTCTGTGAGACGTCACGTTAAGGCTTACGTGATGAAATTACCACATTAGTAGCTAAAAATTTAAATTTAAAAAAAAATCTACTCAAATTTAGAACCGCTAAGCATTATAATAATTGTGTCTTTTAAATTTTAATTTCTTTTTCTTTCTCTTTTCAATTAAAAAAAAGTGATTCCCAATACTCAAGAATTCTTCTATACAGGGTGGTCCGAACTGTATTCCGGAAACTTCGGCAAAATATTCTGCAGATAAAAATAAGTAAAAAAGTTCGTATAAATGTATCTACGAAAATGCTTAGTTTTGGATGTACATGGTGCAGAAGTTTTATTTTTATTTCGATTTTTTCCAAATAATTTCTGAAGTAACGTCAATATTTGGATGAAAATTGATGTCTGAAAGTTTTTTGACATGAGAAATTTGATTTTGATGTCATTATGACTTTTATTTGTAAGGGGCGCCACTTACATGCGTTTAAACTGTTTTGAAGAGTAATAACTTTTCGTCCGTACCTGTATAAAACTACTGAGTGAAAAAATATACATTTCCGTGAATTTTTACGTAAAAAATGTCTCTTGGTAAAAATCGCTAAGAGCAACCGTTCTAAAGATGAAAAAGATCGCTAAGAGCAACCGTTCTAAAGAATGGAATTAGTCAATACATGTCATTATTCACTAAAAATAAAACATGTTGAGTAGATAGTTATTTGACTCAAATGACAAATTTGGGAACTTTCTATTTTTCTTCGAAAAAATTATGATAAAACAGTTTCCGTTCAAGTTTTGGCACAAAAAAAATAAAATTTATGTAATATGTAAAATTTTGTTTCTATATTTACTTATAATGTTCCTTATAAAACATCTTCTTGTTACAGTGCCATACTCTATATAGAGCGTCGGCTACCTCTCGCACGTACTTGTGATGTGTGTCATCAGTGTTTCACAAGTACACGGGACCTACTGTTTATCGCCGAATCCGAACGGCACTATTTGAGAGGCTGTACAACCAAGGTGGTTGCTCTATTTAGATAAATAAATATTTTTATTTAAATAAATAAAGCGTAAATACTGGCTGGGGACGAAGCCAGTACCTTCCGCTCCGCAGATCGACACACTGGCGCTGAAGCTACGACCGGCCACTTATAAAACATAAAAAAAATCTAATATAAAAATATGTTCTAACGTATTTTAATTCAAATATCTTTATTATTAAAAGATAAAATGAATAATAAATTAATCAACTTTACTTTGAAACTACTAGAACCACTGACAGAATTAAAAATAAATTAGAGCATTATAAAATAAGCGTTGAGATAAAATTTAGCGAGTATATAATTTAGAGCCATGAATTGAAATTAATTTTAAATAGGTGTAATTTCAGAATGGCCACAAAACTTCGTCCAAAGTTGTTTTCGAATTGCATTTAATTAAATCGCTTAGTTAGAAATTTTCCATTTCTAAATAGTTTTAAATATATGCACAGTGTAATTTTATTTTATTTCTATGAAATTCTACCGTGCATGTAATGCTGGAGATGAGTGTAAAACTCGGTGTAAAACTACCGCTAGACAAATTGCAAGGTTCTAGAAACCAAACAAAGATAACTTTTTCGAACAAATTTAATTTTTTTACTAGCTTGTAAATCATTTTAATTACTTTTTCAACAGTTCTTAATTTTCTAAGGCCCAGCGTCAATGGTGCGACTATTTTGAAACAAAAGTTGCAAATTAATTTATTCTATCAGTTTTCAACTATGCTGCCAACTATGCTGGATGCCACTCGTTCTGAATCAGTTTCAATCAATTGTGATGTAGCAATTTAATTTAATAATATTTACAGTGTCAAAAATTCCGACTATTTAGAATCAGAGGATGAAAACAGGACATAGCGGGAATATCGTGTGCATTTTTATTTTTTAACTCTATGGGTGTACATCCATACATGCTTTATCTGTCACGTCTTTTTTTGAGTATCCAGGAATTTTATTATTTATAGAGTTCTTCGATCGTGTTTCTCAACCCCTCCAACAAGTTTTATGTCCAGTTCTTAATTTCACATTTTGGAATATATAAAAATCTACGTGAAAATCACATGAAAACATGCAACTTTAAAATTGCAACGCAACCGCGACCGCGGGAAATGGTTGCGACCATGTTGCGAATAACAGATCTGTGACTCATTGCAAACTAGTTCCATACGAATCGATTCGTGTGTGGGTTCACACTAATATACGTTACCGGGGTTGCAAAACAGTTGCAAGCTTAACGAGTTTGCAACTTTTGCTTAACGAGTTTGCGGTGGACCGTGTTTTAAGTGACTAAAACTGTAAAAAACTTCATGTAACAATGAAAAAATCAAATTAAATGGACTAACGCACAATACAATTGTCACGAGGTTTAAGGCAGGTTTAGGTTCATTTAGTCACAGTTCGACTGATCAACGTCGATCGATGGATCGCCGTTTTATGTTGAAACATTTTTAATCGCGACTTGATCTGAATCTGTTGTCTTGCATCAGGATTCACCGCCATTCCTAGTTAGACGTTTATGGTGTTAGTATTTTTTTTTAAATTTGAATTTTTGCAACCTGCTCCATCTGTCTAAACTATTTTCAGCAGAACAGTGTTGCAGTTTCATACTAAAAATGGTAGCAACTTTGTTATTTTAAATGGTATATTATATATAAAACACTTTGTATATTATTACATTTTTCGAAACTACTTTCATATCTGATATTTTTTCTATTATAATTACCTATACCAATATTTAATAGTTTTCTAGATAACAAATAATACATGTGTTAAAATTTCGGTATAATAATAAATTAGGCATCAGTAGCGTAAGATACGTCCCGCACGGGAGATCGCGGCTTGCGTGCAATGGTAGTACTTTTGTACCACCGAGGCGCAACTATCGATAGTAAATAGGCTTTTTTCCAGGCAAGCCAAATTATGAAATGGATAACAAATTTCTTGCAGGATAGGTATATAATAAAATTATATAAGAATTCTTGCAATTTAACTGCTGATATAGAAATTTAATTCCATACTGTTTGTCATAATGTGGATCAACGTGCTCCCACTATCGCACAGGAAATAGCGGCCTGCGTGCCTCCCGTTCGGGACTTAATATCTAACCGTTACTTTCCCACAAGTCGGAATTAGGTACTCTGCGCTGTGTTTGTCATTTTGTGGAATCGACCCAAGCACACCTGATGATGGAGTAGGGCTCCGAAACCGGTAGTGAGAGTAGGTTGATCCATATTATGACAAACATAGCGTGGAATTAAATTTCTCAGCAGTTAAATGGCAAGAATTCTTATATAATTTTATTATATGCCTATACTGCAAGAAATTTGTTTTTCATTTTATAAATATTATATACAATAGTATTTTATTATGTTGATTTTAGCAGAGTAACTGGATCGACGAGTAGCGACAGAAACCGTCGGCTCTTTTGATGTGGTGGGACCAAATTTTCTTTCTCTCGCTTTTACCTCTACCTATATAACTGGTCAACTTATGAAGTGGTCCTATAAACATAGTATATACTGCTCATAATTTGAAGTGGAATTAATTATAGTGTTTTATACATATTTTTTTTTGTTTTGTTTAATCCCTATTTCTAAATTTGAATGTATAAAATATCTTACAGCTAATAAATAATTAAAAAAATGATTCCTTGCCTAAGGCATACTTGAAATAGAGTATATAAAGATATTTGATAAATGGCAACAGTGGCAACTTTGCTTTTTCATATGACAGATAGACTACCTATTTCGCGAGGCCGCAAAGAGAATTGAAAACGGGACTGTCACTACTCGTCGGTTTACTTACTCTGATTTTAGGTTTAAATTAATTTTTAACGTATCTACCTAAAACTTGCTACTAATTTTTTATCATACATTTTTACCCATATACCTACTTAAAAGTTATTTTAACACAATTCTTTTAAAAATTAGTTTAAAAATGTGCCATTCCTACTTGTAATTCCTTATCTGATTAGGGCAAAGGTCGTACCACGAATATCATGACAATGACGATGTCACTCCCCTAAATGTATGTAAACTAGGGCGATTACAAGAGAAATACGTTCTAATTAGATGGTTTTATGGGAAGATTTAGTTTTGTAGGCTATAAAGTTTGTTCGAGTAGGACCATAAGTAACACGTGAGTGCCTTTTTATTGCGGGGAGGACACTAACAAATAAAACTTTATTGCTCTTTAATAAATTAAAGATAGAAAACGAGAAGTAAAGAATTATGACTGAAAAGTTGATTAACGTAAATTTCATAATAGTAGAATAATTAACGATGAACTAAAGCTGTTAAATTGGCAAATTTATGTCCAGATCTAAACTCTATTATTGAACTTACTATAGGACTATATTATATTTTTGAAAATAATATCATTTATTTAGTAAAATAAATAATTTTTATAGGCCTGGTGTATTCTCCGCCGGTGCTTCCACAATCCGAGGATATCGTAAACGACTAATATATACAAATATACGGGGTTAAATAACGAGTATTAGAAAAATGTATTATATAATTATTCCAAAAATGTTAGGAAATATTATAATTTGTGAAAATTCTGAAAATAAAAAAGTAAATATTTTTATATGTTCAGAAGGTCTAACTTGTATTATAATTTATTATTCCAGCATTTTTTTGTAAAAACTTTTTAGATGAGTTCAACTAGAGTAACGAGCATAGTCTTCCGCACCGGTTTTGCTAATGGGTTCATAATTGGTGCTATTTCGGCTATAACGGAATTTTTTAAAAATACATAATTATAAGTTTAGAAGATGTTCATAAAACATTTAATCACTACTTGATTAAAAAAAGTATACCATTATAGTCCGGACACAGTCAGTCTATATGTTTGTTTGATATTAAATGTAATAATGTGACTATTGTAGAATGTTTAGGAGGGCAGTTAATCACCGCTACCTTTATAGATCCATTGCATGTTCCCCTTTCTTGAGTTATAATATAATCATACAGTCTCAGATCATTTACAGAGCAGGCACCCAGAGTAGGAGGAATTTATTTTCTTTGCCTAATTTGTTGAGCTTCTATAGGCATTCTTTGACCAACTTCGAATTGATGGTTGCTGAGTTAGTGCTGCTTGATAATCGGATAAGATGGCTATTTTCTGTTTTCGATAGTTTCTATACAGGGTGTCCCAGAAATGAGTGCAGATATTTTAAGGGGTGGTAGATCTGGCCAAAAGAAACATATTTTCTCTTTACCATTTTTAAAATAGATTGAAAATAACCGAGTTATTTAACTTTGAAAGTTTAAAAAAAAAATTGCGACATTTTGAGAGCCGCCGGGGAATCTCGCGGATCCCCCGGCGCGGGGGAGAGATCTCGCGGATCTCAGCTTGTTCGCCGCCCGCTGTTGCCACATCGACTAGAAAGACTTAAAAAGTACTTGCAAAATCCCACACCATCCAAGAGGTTCTGCAGAGGTGCGTTACTTTTTTTAAGTGGGTGATCGCCAGTAGCCCTACTTTTCACATTACACAAAATAAACTAAAAGAAAAAAAACTTACCAAACAATAAAAAAAGATATCCCTATAGCAGAGAGATACAACTGCAGAGCTTTCTTTTTTTCCATTTTACCACTCTTAAAACTGCACATAACACTACACTTAATAACATCACTTCACTACAATTCTTAACAACACTATGCAAATTTTCAACTGTGGAAATATTGGCTCCCCTATTAATTTTAGAGCTAAATCGTAAATGGTTTTTAAAGATACATTACAAATTTGCACAAGGGGATCCAATATCTCGACAGTTCAAAATTTGCATGGGATATCCTATATTTCCAACGATGATGCACCACCCGGTATACCCTTCGCTTCTTGACTGCATGCTATTACTACAGCGCTTTCCCCTGCCAGAAAGTACCTATGCTCTTAGCATATCCACCTTCTTCGGATTTGTATACTCCATCGCGATTTGCCTATACCGATACCGATTACCGACACAAAAATATGCACTAACGAACATTTCACAACACTTTAAACACAATCTCCGATCACTTTCTCGAATTTTAAAAGCTCGATAATATTAGAAATTAGATCGATTTCTAATAGTGTACATGCTTTGTGTACACTCGATTAATAATGTCGTTAGTCGTTAATATAATACAGGAATCTGTAATTTTCTCCCCACCGCCCATTTCATTGGAAAAAACGGCGGCAAGTTTTCTGCTTTTGAAATTACGATCGATGGCATTCTATTGTGTAAAAGTGGATGGTAAATGGCATCGATCGTAATTTCTCAGGCAATTTAACGTCTTAGCAGGTATACTCATTTTTTTATCAAAAAAGCTTTATAGAAAAAAGAATAACTGAATATGTTAGTAGCTTTATTACTAATTAAACTATTCAAAACATGTTTTGATATTACTAAAAAAAATTAACTAAAAAATATAGCAAATTTTATAGTTTGACGACGTTATAATTAACAATAGGCAAATGGAAAAAATTACCTAACTACATATTAGAGACATAATTCCATACCTAGAAATACCGTATGGTCGGAAAAAACGGCGTCCAGAATGGCTTGAAAATAACGGTCGGTGAAATTCTCCATAAAATTTTACACATAGATTGACAGCGATCTTTATTTCATAGCCATCGCTGACGCCGTTTTTTTTTTCACGACCATATTGTATTTCCCATTAATCGCATGGTGGCAATACTAATTTATATTTAAAGAGATATATCTAAATGTGTATATACTAGGTATTTTATGAGCAATCATATTTAAGCTATTATGACTCATATCATATTCTAATTACTTGAAACTTGAAACATAATATTTGCTCCTATTATATTCATGTAACTAAATTTTCTAATATTAATAACTCTCTGATAATAAAAAACAAGAGTGTGTTTTGAAAAAGTAAAGCATAATTACTGTGTATTGACTTTATTGTGAAAAGCAACCTATTTGAAACACATTTACGTAACTACAGAATAGTTTAAAAAAGAACTTACATGTTTTTTTAGTCTATTTTCTTTATTATATTTGAAAACTACAGTCCCCCTTCCAATACATAAAAACATTTATATTCAAATACACTCTAGAGCTCCAATTTTTATATGAAATGAGAATTTGTTCACACATAAACTACCGTATGATCGAGAAAAAACGGCGTCAACGATGGCTATGAAATGAAGGTCGCTGTCATTTTATATGTAAATTTATATAAGAAATGTCATTGATCGTCATTTCCCAGCTAACTGAACGCCGTTTTTTTTTCGATCATATGGTACATTTTATGTATTTTATTCTTTAATTTTAATTACTACAAATGGTCTTGATATTTTTCTTTTGAATACATATATTCTTGTTACTCTCTTTCATCTTTGTCTCTAATATACAGATGCATTGCAATTTGTTGTTAGTATATTTATGTAATCATTTCATAAATCCTAAAAATAAAAATGGTTATAACATGCTTTCCAGATATCCATATCCACAATATTCTGTGTGTAAATATGTTCAATTTTTAATAACCCATTCACTAAATGAGATTGTGAGACAACATACAGGTAGCTGTTTAAATAATTTTCAATCTTTGTATGTAATAATAGATTTCACATATTATATGCATTACACAATATGCATTACCTGCAATAATAAAAGATATTTTCTTTAAAGTGTATAATTCTATCTAACACACTTCTAATAAAGTATACTCTGACTCTTTGAACATTTGTTACAGCTTCTAATAATTAGGTATATCGATAACTTCCTAAGAAATTTTGTTAGCACTTTTAGTTAGTTTACCATTTTTCTCAATATATTCTGCAGAATATAATATGACTCGATACATTCACCTAGAATAAAATCAATAATATCATTTATGAATAGAAAACTACATGTATAACTTTTTCATTAATATTTGCAATTTCAGACCAGAACTTGTCTGAAGAGAACTTTCTTGGTTTGTTTAAAAATATCTTACCGTATAACATAAATTTACATCTGAATTAATCTAATCAGATCAAATTTTCTTCATAGTATAGAAAACATCGAAACTATTTGACTGGTAATCGAGCTATCAATAAGCTGACACTAAAATTTAATGAATAATTAAATGGGATAATTATTTTCATGTAAAACAAAACTTTATACTTAATAAGACCACAGGGAGTACATTATTACAACAGTGTTACTGAGATTTTTGATTTAATGTATTGCTTGGTATTTGTAGATCTGTTATTGTATTGTGATTACAATTGCCTTCTTCTCCATTGATGCTCCTAATTTAAGATTACTGATTTTCTAATACATAATTAAAGTGAAATTATTTTTCCTACCATTACATAATTAATTTCTTCCTACCATTAGGTAGATACCTGAAAGGTTAATAAATTAAAAACGAATTTATTAAGACATTTAAACTGTTTACCTCATTTCTCACATATTTTTGACACCAAACATTATAAATAAATCAAAAAATATTCGTATACCAACTGAATTATATGATATTTCATTTTGAATAATAAAAGTACTTTTTTACAGGTTTATTTGGCATTGTTTGCATTGTTTTTTGTTGTTTTCTGTTTTGTTTTTGTGCGAGTTTAATAACCCACGATTAACCTTAAACATAACCTTAAACTACACACCATACTAGGGATGTACGATTCGAATCGATTATTATCAAATCGACGTGATTTTTATCAAACGATTTTTTGGTATAATCGATCTTTTTTTTTAAATCGAAGACCGATTTTATTTATACAGTTTTACAGGTTTATTTATTTGTTAGAATTTAGAATAAGAAAAAACACTTTAGTTTTGCTGGAATATTTGTTTGCAGTGCATCCCTAGTAAAAGGCCATCTAGCATGAACTGAAAAATTAAGTGTAAGTGCTCGCTGCCGCATGCGCCGATGTTTGTTTATCACTTTGATATCAGGTGTCAGATTTTGTCGGGGCTTCCTATATTTTTATATTTTAGATAACGTAGAATACTCTTTGATTTTACCTTAATTCTTTCTTGGGTATACCCTTTCTTGTATTTTTAATTTATTTTTGGGATATCCCTACTCCATACATTAAACATTTAGAAAATTGATTTATCTATCTTTATACAACCACCAAAACGTTGACCCATAATAGTAATACATCAGTCCAGTAGAGGACGCTAAGTCAAAAAATTCCCAAATAAAAAATTGTAATTTGTAATTCCTTCAGTGTTTTCGAAATCGGGGTTGCGTCGGTTTTGAAGAAATGTCGAAGAAAACCCCGGACTGTCTACCATCAGCAGCCGGATATAAGTAGTTATTAAAGCAAGTTTTTTTTAACATTTTTTATTGTATTTATGAGTTTAGTGTTTGATTATTATCATGTGAAAAAATTTAAATAATATTTTAAAAGTGATAAGCATGTGATAGGTTTGTGATTTTCAGTTTAATAGATATTTGGTGTGTATGTGTTTGCGTATATGTGTGCTGGATAAAAACACTTTCATTAAAAGGGTAAGCTCTAACTAAACATTAAAGGTTATACTTGTTTATTGAAACGATTGAAAATATTTTCTAATATGGCGAAAAAAGAAGCTATAATTGTTAAGATTTATTTTTTTCAGTTTACTCCACTGTAAAAAGTATTTAAAATATTGCGCGTTTCACTAGAATTAGTAGAGCAATCTACACTAATATGAATAAAATTAATTTTCGTATTTTTTTCTGTAGCAACTTAAAATAATTGAATTTATAGATAAACATGCAGAATGTGGGTATGGTAGGAGGTGGCAACGTTGCATTCTCTCCGACACTCTCTATGCCCGTTAAACGAATTTCCCGGGGAGTGAACAGTGGCACTCAAAAGTTTTTCAACATTTTCCGGAAAATGTCAAGAAAAATATAAAACTTTCAACATTTTTTTTTCGCAAAAAAAACCTCATAGGCGTGTTTCTGGGGTTGAACTATACTACCAGTTAAAATATCTGCACTCATTTCTGGGACACCCTGTATAAGATAAATTGTACGCACCTTCCGATAGCGTAAATTTCTACCTGAAGGATGCTGTGGTAGGTGCACATTGATTCGGAGTATTTAGTTTTCGGCCTAAATACTCCTATTCCTGTTCCTGATTTGGTTTTGGAAGCATCAATATAAAATATATAAGTTATGGTATGGTCTTTTACTGGCTGAACAAACGTTTCATCCTTCCAATTCTTTTTATTACTCAATACTGCAGTGAGGTGTTTCTCAAAGTTGTAAATTCTTGGTATGTTATCCAGTGGGAGTTGGAGAAGTGAAATTTTCTTTTTGACGGTGTTCCAAGTCCCTGACCTGAAAATTCTCCCAGTACTGTTTCCGTCAATGATGTCATGACGTCCAAGGTTATAATAAAAAGGTTTTGATAAAGCTCTAATAAAGATCGAAACGTTGACTATGATAATGTGTTTGACTTTAAAAAAAAAACATTTTATTACGGACCATAATACCAAGAAACAATTTTGAAAAAAAAATCCTTACCAAGTTCCAACAAATCTCTATTACGCTATTTTTTTCCTGTACTTTATTTTTGTAACGTTTTGAACATTAAATCGTGGTTTTCTCAGTTTGGAGAAAAAACGAATGACCCCTGGAGGGAAAAGAAATTTTTCCCTGGTCCTTCAATTATGCTTCTAATTTTCTTTTTTACATAAATATTATTATTTTCTTATAGGAACTCATATTTTTTTTCAATTTCTATTACAAAAAATTTCTAAATCAAAATGATTATCTAAAAATCTTTTACTTCAAATCATCAACCGACTAAAAGTAATTCGAAACGAATAAATCAAAATCTGCCAAGTCCGTCCCCGTCGTCCCTGCCGTTCGAGAATAACAAATTTGAATAATTCCGTTTGCTTTAGAGTCCATTAAATCCATTTGCCGAATTAGTCCGATATTGTAGGTATGCAAATGAGACACGACGAATTATTTAATTATTGAATCAATATTTTAACAGGCCGATCACAATATCTACCTTGATTGAGGAGGCTCGGGGAAGATTTATTGTTTTTAGGGAACCAGAAAGAGAGCGAGAGACAGAATTCGAAAATTGACGATGAGATTTGTTTTCTTTTAAATATGTTTTTGTCGTTAACTCAATTAGGAAGTGACACACACACATTTTCAGGATGACTTAATAGGAACAAGTGTTATATACTTGATCTATCTTTGTATGTCATTTTTTTAATTAAATGTAGGGACTTTTCTTTTCTTTATTTTTTTTTTGGTTTAAGATTTTGGATCTGTTTTAGATCTGTTTAATATTTTTAAAGGTCTCTCTCTATTTTTAGGACTTTAGATCCAACATATTCTAACGATAATCATCATCGACATCTCGCCACCACCTCTAAGGTCTACCAATACTCCATTTTGTTTTCTTCTGACGCCAGATTATAATATCGTGTATCTACTTGTATTTTTTTGCTGTGCTATATGACTTCACTATGACAATATTTCTATCAACCTGTATTTGCCTAACTTTGCTATAGTTTATACCAATTAAATTTGATTCAGTCAGGTGAATAACCTTGACCGGCACAGCGTTGCCCACTTTAACATATTTTCTCTTAATCAAAATATTTTAGCAAACAAAAATTAATTAATTATAAATATATAAACAGTTACTACCCATCAACAGAAAACTCACCCCTCCCCTTAACAGCATACGAGGAATATGTAAAGGGTCCATTACTACTAATTTGCGTTAGAAATAATCACTATGGATTGCGATGAGTTTGCATTGACTGATAAGCTATGTTGTGCACCACCTCAGCTGCTTAAATATGTTTGAAAGAGCCATTAACTGCGACTGCAAGATCTGCTACTAAAAATTTTTTAAGCTTAAAACAAAATCGTACTTATTAATAATAATTAAAAAAAAAAAAAAAAAAAAAAAACTAAAGTGTTAAAACAATGACAATGTTAGTAGAAATATAAATGTGACACATTTTTTACCATAGAGATACTACGTGATCTGGTGGAGATTTGAGATTCCAGTTAGTCAGGCGCCGACGCACTTTTGGCATATATCCTAACTATATCAGTGGATTACTTTTTTTTTTTTTTTTTTTTTTTTTTTTTTTTTTTTTTTTTCTGGTTTGTTTTGTATCTACAGGGGGTTAAGTCTTCATTTATCTTTACTTTTGTTTTCATAAATTTGTTTTAATATCAGTATATCTGGAGTCTGTTGTTGCCTAACGATTTATCTTAGGATTATAGAATTATACAACTTTGAAAGCATAAAAAAGTGATGAGGGGTGCATTGGAGGAGAATGTTACCTGAACTCTTTATTAAAACTCTCTCTCTATCTTTCTGAAACACAACTTATGTTGCTTTATGCGCCTTTATAACATTCTGATTCTTGGTTTTTCAAATTTAGGCAATAATCATTTATAGAAAAATTTTGAAAATACTGATGAGATTGGAGTTTTTTCTATATTACTTTCAGGAGCTGCTTAACTTGCTGAATGGTAAGGTTACCTTGTCAGATTTGTTGTTTTTTCATGTTTTTTTTTTTTTTTTTTTTTTTTTCAGATAAAAACGAGATGTGGTATATAAATTGGGAATGATTGGCGTATTCAATTACTGTCAGGAAATTGCTTTTGTTTTTAATCATTTTTCTATTTTTTCTTTATTTGATTAATGATATTTTTTTTAAATAAACCTATCATGTATCAACTTTTGACGTTTTAAATTAAACTTTTCATTGAGTCATAGAGACTTTGACATTAAAGCCACTAATTTTTTAATCACCGGAGTCTTGGAAAAATATACTTGATCGCCTAATGTTTCAGTGTCTTTCGCTGCTGATGCTTAAATGAATATTTTTTTTGTTTTTTTTTTTTTTTTTTTTTGTATATTTGGAAAAAGATACTTCATATTTCAGGGAATTAAATCACTTAGCTATATTTATTATGGGGTAGATTCTTAAATTGAAGCATCATTAGATATTTTAAAGGTAACATCTTTTGACTAGACACACGATTATGTAAGATTTTTGAAAAAAAAATGATATTTTAGATTTTTGAAATTTTTTTTTTTGGTTTTGCTTTTAAATTGAAACATGAATTTGTTGATAATAATAACATAGGTATTGAGCAAATTACAGAGAAAAAGAAAATCCAGAAAGATTCAATCGTTCTCGAATTTTTAGGAAATTTTTTTTTGGTATGTTCAAAGTAAAGTAACTCGGTTATTTTGGATTTAATTGAAAAACGATAAAGAGAAAATATGTTTTCTTTATAGATCTACTAGCCCTGAAAATAATTGCACTTATTTAACACTCACCCTGTAGTAGCACACTAGATTGAAATTTAAAATACTATTTTTTAAGCGAGAATATTAAAAGTTTACATGTGATATGCTAGTCTATTCAGAATGTAATTTCCTAACAAATACCTAAAGTAATAAAATACCAAAAAATTGTAGTATTTTCCGGTGAAACAGAAAACGACCGAAACTGATTGAATACGTCAATCAATCCTGAATCTATGTCATAGACTAACATAACAAATCGCCTTTCTTTATCCGAAAAAATTAAAAAAAAAATATGGCGGTAAACCATTTCAAAAAACACGCGGTATAAGTTCTGTCTATAAATAACTCCTGTCTATCTTTTTAACTAAACAAAATCAGTTTGACGTGTGTTAGTTAGCAAAACCACTTTAAAGAAAAGTGTTCCACCTAACCTAATTTGAAAAATTTTACACCTAATTTGAAAAATTTTACTCGTTGTTTTGTTAGTTATATTAAGTTAGCACAACCACTAATAAGGTTGTGCTAATTTAGTATATGACCGTAACGCTATTACATTTTTTGATGCAAACAGATGGAGAATGATGGGGATATAATTTTTTTTTGATTGTATCTATAAACGGGAAATTCCTTCTATACTCTAAAGTTCGTAATTATATTTTTGCACTGATTTCCAATGGCGGTTGACTTAATATTAACTTAGCACAACCATCGATTTAACATAGTTAGCGCAGAGCGGCAAATTTTTCGTTTCCATGGCAAATTTACGGCAATTGCTCTACATAATTTCATATATATTTTTAAAGTGGTTGTGTTAACACACGTATCAGTTTGATGAATGCTTGTAGTACTCAAAAAAACTTTAGTGTATAAATATAAAAAAAGGAATATCAAAATTTCTTAGAGACAAAAATATTTAGAAAAAAAAGTAAACAGCAAGTTAATTATATTTTTCTACCTTGCATCTATCACATTACTGCAAATAAATATTTAAGGCCTAAATTTTAATTCAATATTCGACGGTGGCTTAAGAATAACGGTCAACCTTTTTTTCTTTTCAATCAAATGTTACTATTAAGAAAGCGTGCCTAGAAAAATAGTATTATTTTTTATACAAAGTTTGCAAATTACCCCAGAAATCTCCATATTCTATATCAGGAAGAAGAAAGGCCGAGGATCGGTTCAATTTGTTACAAATTGGCACAAAGGGCGAACAGCTCCATATTTGCATTCACGTTACGATTCAGTGACCGTTCGCGTCGGAGGGTAAAACGCCGTTAAATTATGTGGAAAGATATCTGGAGGATGCTTTTAGAGGTAATATACCTTTCTGGTATGTAGCTGCGGGAGACGGTTCTTTTATTACCTGTGATCGGTCATCTGGGCATATTTAACCTTCTTCCAAAATGTATCCTTAAAGTTAACAAGAAAAATGAAACTCAAAAAGTGAGATTTTGAATTTCAGGAAGTTATTTTACACTTTGATATGAAAAATTGTAATTACTCACCTAACTATTTAGTTAATGCAAGATTGTAAATAAAGTTATCAAATATTCTTCCTATAATGAGGTTATTACATGATTCACACTACCTTTGACACACTACTGCTGGAGCTTTAGCCGACCACTTTTAGAGAATACAGTAGTAAATATATACTCTAAATGTTAGTGTTGATGAACGAGAACTTACTTAATGTGTTACTATACAATCTTCTGGGACTATCACTACTAAAATAAGACATTTGTAGAACAGAATAGCCTTGTTTCAAACCAGATATTTTTAGACAATACAGGACTTAAGTAGCATCTATCTGACTTCGAACTAAATCTGACCTGAAGCGAGGTCAGATTTTGTGCAAATTTAGGTCGGTGCTGGTGATATGACCGGTGTCGTCGCTTTCCTATTAAAAGCGACGTCGTTGGATCCGAGTCGGTATATCCAACGATCTGTCGACGTACAAAATAACAACGTACCATTTTTATTAATTTCCCAACGTCGTTCCCACGTTGGCTTGCACGACGTACATATACTTGAACTAGCCAGACGTCTACCCGTTGTCCGAATAGGATACGTCTCACTGATACCCCTAAAGTAACGTCCAATTATATTTTGTTTGGTTTGGTTTGGTTTTTTATATTTTATGTTCATATTTATAACCGTATAAGTCGTTACGTATCTCTATTTATGTCCGTAAATACAACCTATTAAGTAGCATTTGCGGCCTAATGAACAACATGAACATAACCTAATAAAAAAATTTTGTAAACAAAGTTAATTTTTTTTTATTATGCCCAAAGAAACACTAAAAAGGCATTTAGACATCTGCTGCAGTATTGTTAGCATGATGTCATGTAGATATGCCGGTAACTTTTACAGTACAGTTGTATTTTAACCAGTTCTTTTTATCCGGAAGAGATGCTGCATTACACTTGCATCTTAATTTCCTTTTTTAGCTTAGGAGACCACCAGACCCCATCCTCCTCCCATGTGAGGTACTGGTTCCAATTCTTTTAAATTTTGTATATATACTATCTTAAAAATAAAATTATATAAGGATTCTTGCCACTTAACTGCTAATATAGAAATTTAATTCTACCGCTGTGTTTGTCATAATGCGGATCAACCTGCTCTCACTACCGGTTTCGGAGCCCTACTCCATCATCAGGTGAGCTTGGGAGATCCACAAAATGACAACCACAGCGCAGAGATAGTTAATTCCGACTTGTCGGAAAGTATCGGTTAGATATTAAGTTCCGAACGGGAGATAGCGTTCTGCGTGCAATGGTAGTACTTTCGTACCACCGAGGCGCAACTATCGATAATAAAAGGATGGTAAAAGGCTTTTTTTCCCAGGCAAGCCAAATTATACCCAAGTAGCATCTATCTGACTTCGAACTAAATCTGACCTGAAGCGACGTCAGACTTTGTGCAAATTTAGGTCAGGTGCTGACTAATGTTGGAGACCCGGTCGGAATTAGTATATTGGTAGTTCATATTAAGTCGGACACAGAAATCCGCCATTCTTAACAAGTATCCGATTGTCAGCCATTTTAAAATCGTTTTTTGTTTTTAAAATTTATACTCACATTTCGGTTTCCAGTAGAATAATATTGATATGGTTGAGTTTGGGGGGAACCACAGTACAGTTTTATGATTAAACCAGCTAGAAAATTAAAAAATATTTTGCGAGTTACTTTTTTATAAATATTTTTATTTCATAAATCTACCTAATTTTGAAGGCGCTCGTTGTTTTCCGGAGTATTTTAATCAGATATATCAAAAAAGTGACTTCCGTTGATAAAACTGATGTCTGGATTAATGATTCAGAATTATTATATGAAAATAGGTAGGCACTTATAGTTATATTCGAGGAGTGATTATGAATCCATTTGTAATTAGGTAGTTATATTTTTATGTATTCTTGGTAGCGAATTTGAAACCAAACGTAACGTAAGTGCTTAGCAACGAATTTTAAGTAACTGAAATCCAACGTAATATGATGTTGGTAATTGGTAGAATTACATTCCCTATTAGGTCATATACCGACGTCGAGGCGACCCGAATCTGTATTCCCCATTTAGGTGCAAATACGGGTCGTAAGGCGGTCGAACCGACGTTGGTACCCGACGTCGGGTTTATTGAACGCGACGTATACCCGACGTTAGATAACGTCCAAATGCTACTTGGGGAGTAAATATATATACACTAAATGTTAGTGGTGATGAATGAGACGAGTCTTGATCTTGGTCTTGCACAAAAAGCGAGACGAGGGCTAATACTAGCATGTGGTCTGCAAGACAAAGACCAAGACCGACCAGTGCAAGATATCTGCAAGGACATAACGAAGCATAGAAGACTCTTGCCGTCGTGCATTTTTTTCAAATACATACATGGCCAAAATTATTGCATATAACGATATTTTTATTTTATTTTTGATCTTTTTTTTGGAATTTTATTTCATAATGAGTGAAAATAAACAAAATCAAATTTCATTTTAAACAGAAAATATTGGAAACAATTTTAATTATTTCTCACAACTAATAGTCTGTGCTGCCTCCTCCAGCCTCAATCCAAGCTGTGAGAGGACGTGGACAAAATTCGCAAACCGCTAAAGTGCGATGGGGAGGAGCATTATCGTCCATGTAAAGAACTTCATCCCCCACTGTCCCTCGAAATGGACGCACAATAGGCTCTAAAAGGTCTCTAAGATATGAGGCACCAGTGTACCACCAATAAAAACAAGAGGAGTTCGAGCATTATACCTGCCCATATCATAATGCTTCCCCCTCAAACGGAACACGGGTTGAGTTGCATTCAAGCGTGCTCGTCTTCCAGATGGTCTCCAGACCAAATTTCGTCGCGAGTCTGACACTAGGCATATTCTTGTTTCATCACTAAACATGACAGCTTCCTCAGCCCATTGAAGTCGCGTAATTTTGTGCTGTAAATTAAGCTTCGGAACACGTAGAGGCCTCCTTATATGTAATCCTCTGTCATGGAGCCGTCTTGCTATGGGCTTTCTTGAAACATTTACTCCTTCAAGGCGAGCTAACTCATTTTTAATAGCAGTAGGTACTAGAAAGCAGGGAATTGCGTCGTGCTTAATATTTGACGGTCTTGGAGAGCAATAGTAACTCTCTTTCTATATCTTCCAGGCTGGACTGTAACCTCTTTGTCTCCCTGATTTTTTTTAATATTCGCGAAACATCGCTTTGCTTAACTCCTACAATTTCAGCTATTGCAACTTACCGGTAGCCTTGTTGAGACAGTGTTACTATTCTGACTCTATTAAACTGTGAAATAATGTTTCTAGCCATTTTAAGGCCATAAAAGTCTGAACGATAAACATTGTTTACCATATCCACTTTAACAAAAAAATGTTTATTACATATTATCAAAGCTATATATAAACTACTACTTTCCGTTTATTTTCAAACGATATATGCAATAATTTTGGCCGATGTATATGATTTAAGACATGATTTATTTCTTCGATATTATTGTTTTAATTTACTATAAATAGTGCTTTCTCGAGTACTGCATAAAATTAAAAAAAAAATAAATGCAGATTGGGGATCATCACTCATGCACGTTGGGGATCATTTGTACACTCTCTTCAGTTAATTGTAAGGGTATTGTCCTCCGCCCGACGAAATACCGCGTCCGGTATCCCGCTCCAATCCCTGATGTTTCGGAGCCATGAATGCTGATTTCTTCCTGGCCCTCTTCGACCATCAATATTGCCCTGTAGGACCAGTTTTGGAATGGCGTATCTAGTTCCTCTCAAAACGTTTGCCAAATATGACATTTTCCGGGTCTTTACTCTATTAAGCAGTTGTCTTCCGACACCAGCTTTCAGCAGGTCCTCTTCGTTTGAAAAGTGATCGATATAAGAGGTCTTAAATAGTCTGCGGAGAGTCCACACCTGAAACGCTTCGGTGTGATTTAGTGACCTTACTGTGATTGGCCATATTTCCACACCATACAACAGGAATGGCCATACAGAGCACATAATCACTCTTAGTCCGAGGTATAATGGCAATCGTTGTTGTAAGAGGATATTCTGAAGCTTTCGAAACGTTGATTTGACCATGCCGAACTTTTATTAACATTTAAATTAAATTCTCTCTTAAATTACAAAATCAACCTTCTATTACTTACTATATCTTTGTATTTTTGCTATTAGCTATTTGGTAGCTATAAACCTACTATTTAAGCCAATAGTAGTCTCTGTTAAGTAATTATAAAATAGTTATATTCAGTTTTTTTATTACAATTTCAAATAAGAAAAGGAAAAAAAAATATCAGTAGGTTTTTAACTAATCTTATTTTACAAACTATCGCACGGTAGCAGATTTTCCACACGGCCAAAATAATAGCCCTCAATATTTGAATAATTTTTCATAATCCAGATTCGGCGAGGATTAAGCTGTAAATTCCTAATTTTACAGTGGCGCTTTAATCGACAACACAAACAAAACCTCTCGAACCTGCTACGACGAGCAAGAAGAATGAATAATTCGGAACAGTGGCGCCACCTAAATTCACTTTTACGTCCTTTTTACTCGAACCAAAATAACGAACGGCTTTAATAACGAAAAGTTGTTCAACGTAAAGTTTAAAAGCTTTCAATGAAAACTATTTAAAGTATATGGACGTATTTATTTTCAAATTAATAACTTCTACAAAGCCCAGTCTACACTTCTGTTTCTGCTGGTGTTTAATAAATTATCGTTAAATATAATGCATTGTGGCAAATAAGGAAGATGTTCAATTCAAGAAAAAGAAATGTACTGTAGTATAACAACCCAAGTTCGTTCAACAAAGATGAAGAGTATTTTGGCCATCTGTACAACAAACTATTTAAATGAAATAAATGAATCTACGTTGTGTTAAAAATATTTTTTATTGTGATTACCTAGGATGCGCTCGACAGAAGCAATATTTTGGGAAATTTGAGGAGAATAGGTTATGCAAATGAAACGCTAAATTTGTGAATATAAGCCCTACTACCTAGAGTTTTATTAAATGAAATGAAAGGAGTGCCGTACTCTGCCTGGAATTCACAAGTAAAAGAGTACGACAGAGAAAACCTTAACCACTATTCCAAAGAATTCAATTATGATGTTCTGAACTTTAAGAAAAGCGTAATAATAATAAACTATCCTCATACCAAAGTTTGAGGTTTAACACGCTTAAAACATTCATAACTGAAGAGGTGCTGTTAGTTAGCAGATCCCCACCTGCAGGTAATGAGGTTCCTGAATTCGGGAGGCTATTCAGCTAGAGTTGATATGTCTAGTGCCAATATCTTTAGACAATAAGTTCATTCTTTGGTTTTGACTGCTCATATGTGTGCTGAGATATTCGCTCAGGCAAGGTTGGAAAATATTAGTACACTCAACAAGGTCCTTATTGGCACACTAAGTCATACTGAACCAAAAACATCGGCACGAATGGACAGTAAAGGATTGGATTTAGATTTAATTTACACTAGAGATTATATGAATATTACAGCATAAATCGAATCCATTAAATGCATACACATGTTATCAAACATCTTTGTCAGATCAAATAAATAAGGAAAACTTTAGAACAGAATATTACAACAGGAAAACAAAATAATATGCTTTAGTTAACATTAGTTAAATAATGAGGAAACATTTACTTTACCTTTAATAATATTCTTTGTCACAAAACTCACAAAATAAAAAAAAACATCAATGCGTCTCGAACGGTAGTCTAAAAGCTATTACCTAACATCTATTATCGCTGTTATATATTATACAGGGTGTCCCAGAAATAAGTGCAAATATTTTAACTGGTAGTATAGTTCAACCCCAGAAACACGCCTATGAGTTTTTTTTCGCGAAAAAAAAATTTTGAAAATTCGAAATTTTTAGAAAAAATTTTGGAATTTTTTTTAGTTTTTAGTTAAAAAACATAATTTCTTGATAATATGGCAACATAGGTATTAGATTAAATTTACAAGAAAGAAAATCCAGAAAAGATCCAGTGGTTCTCAAAATTTTAGCAAAAAATATTTTTTTTTGGAAATTTTCAAAGTAAAATCACTCCGTTATTTTGGACTTATTTGAAAAACGATAAAGAGAAAATATGTTTCTTTTATCGAGATCTACCACCCCTTAAAATATTTGCACTTATTTCTGGGACACCCTGTATATATATATATATGTATATATATATATATGTATGTTAAACACTATGAATCAAACGTTTAAAGGCATAATATTTATTATAAACACCTCATAATCCTTCAAGGTAAACACATTTTCGATTTAATATTTGAAAATTCAGTTTAAGATGCTGTTTTTAACGTAGTCTTTAAGAAAGTTATTTTGTTTTGTACCTATTTATGTAGTTGAATAAATACATGGTAGTAGAAAAGTTAAATAGGTTCCGAACTCCAGGTTTTGCAAATTTACTTGAGAATTATATCAAAAATTCACATAATTCGAACTATTATTTATAATAGATTATAAATTTTATTTCGTATTACATTAGTTTTTCAATTATTATAATATAATTTTAACCACCTCATTATATTTCAGAGTTTTTCAGTTTAATTCAGGTATTTCGCCAGTATTTCAGGAACTTTATCTTTATCATACGCCATATTTAATAGCAAATAACCCTTCGAATAGTGTTGTAATAAATTAACACATAGTGAATGTTAAAAAAGTTGTTGTGTAAAATTTTGTAGAAGATGAGAACTAAGCGTTTATTAAGTATACAGGGCTACTTTTTAATAAAAGCGTAATTTCTTGTAATTAGAAATAAATGTAAATGTCCAGATGGGTAAAATTCTAGGCGCAAGAGTACTATTATATGGTAGATTTCACAACACGCTGTAGATATTTTGAAAACAAACTACTAAAGCACGACATAAAATAAATATTCTTGGAAATAAAATATTGTTTCGGTAAAAACATGTTTAAATAGTTTTTAACAAAAATGTCTAATAGTTAATATACAACTAGCAAATCCGATTATCTTAATCTTATATAAAATGGCATACACTTTTCATATTATGCGTAAACAAAAATAAGTAAAGCGGTACTATATTATTTTAATTCAAAAAATACATACACTAAGCTACCTAGGTATGTACTTATTATGCGACATTAACATGAGTTTTACAACCCCGAAAAAGTAATAATTTAGGGATGCCCTTTTACCTAAAGAAAACGAATACTTTCAATATAAACTAGCCATATCTCACTACCTGAATACTGTTTGACATCCACGTGGAATGGGACAAGTAGAGAGGCATAATCTCTAGTATGTGTAACAAGTTGCATTACGATATCTAGGTTGAAAATGTTTCAAACATTCAGTTTGGATTGTGTGGAATCTAAGCACTAGGAGCAAAATGAGCGTATCTGGGCAAGTTGAGTTTATCCCTCCGGGCGTAGGGTAACGGATACAGTCATTGGCCAGGTACTAGTTATTGGCCAATTTGAATTTAATTTGAAATAATAAGAGTCCTGGCGGTAAAACCAAAGTGCCATTATTTGAAGTAAAATCAGGCAACCTTGCTTTATGTTCGTACCGGTTAAGACACTTCTAGCTAGCGTCACAGAAAATTTGTAGCAGGTGTAATTTTGTTCGTCCGAAGTTGCATCGGTTTATCCAGAAATAGTAAGAATTCCTTAAGAATCTGTGGTATTATGGTAAGTGGCTATGCTTTACTTTCTTATTGTATCGTTTCAAAATTATATTTTAAGGCATCTTATTGTATTATTTCACACCTTTTAGGGTGTTTTTAATGCTAGGTTAGAATTATTCGCGGCATTTTCGTGGTGGCCAGCATCTGGTACAATAATTTGTCCCCTATATAGTTACTGGCCGCCATGGCCAACTACTAGTGCCAAGTGTAGGATAATATTTTTAGGAAATTTTATGTCCTTTAGCATTTTTGAGCGGCAATTAAACATTTTATAGAGTTTTCTATGTATTTTCAAATGTTTAACCAGTAGTTGGCCGGTGGCCAATAACTAGATTTTAGGGTGGCCAACTACTAGACCTATATGGTTTTTTAGAGCCCTTTGCGTTTTTTCTTTTATCCACAAGGTTGTAAGTCGTTTTTTTTTAGATTCATAATGTCTCCTGCAAGTAAAACTAAAACGCCTAGTCAAAAATACACGGAAGATGATGTACAGAAAGCCCTTACAGCAATTAACAATGGGACGAGCCAGAGGAAAGCAGCCCTGCAATTTAAGGTTCCAAGAGCTACCTTGCGTTTTAGGGCGAGTGAAAATTTTCATGATAAAACCACTCGTGGTCCAAATCCTATTCTTTCGTTGGACGAGAAAACTCGACTTAAAGACTGGATTGGTGCATGTCAGAAAAAAGGGTTTCCTCTGAGGATAGTACAGCATTCAGTCAAGGGATTTTTGGATGCTTATCCCCGTGAGAATCCATTCATAGACAATATGCCTGGGAAAGGGTGGTACAGGAGATTTTTAAAGAGAAATCCAGAAATAACGCTAAGGACTCCAGAAGCGATTACTGCGGCAAGTTCTAATATTTCCGAAAAGATATTCGAAATGGTTTAGTGGTGTAGAACAATACTTAGATCAAAAAGGTTACAGTGACATTCTTAAAGATCCATCACGTATTTTTAATGGCGATGAAACGTGTTTTTACCTATGTCCGAAAAATAAGAGAGTGTTAGCTGTGAGGGGAAGCAAAAATGTTTACGAAATTGAACATCACTCGAAAGTTCATTTAACAGTAATGTTTACGTTTGCTGCATCTGGCGACATTACACCGCCAATGGTAATTTATCCGTATAAGAGATTACCATCAAGCGTTGTAAAGTCGGTACCCGCTGGGTGGGGAATAGGTTGTAGCAACTCAGGGTGGATGAAAAATGATTTTTTTTTTGAATATATAGGAAACGTTTTTTATAAACATTTAGTTGCTAAAAATATCAAATTTCCTATAATTTTGTTCGTTGATGGGCATAAAACTCATATGACCCTTCAAACTAGCGAATTATGTTCAAAGTTGAAAATAATATTAGTGGCTCTCTACCCAAACGCCACAAGAATAATGCAGCCCGCAGACGTTGCGGCGTTCAAACCCTTAAAAATTGGTTGGAACAAAGCAGTTTTGAACTTCAGAAGGGAAAATCCAAATTCTGTGGTAACCAAGGAAAACTTTGCTTTAGTATTAAACAGTGCCATTAGCTCTTTAAAGTCAGTTTCTATAATCAATGGTTTTAAAACAACTGGGTTATATCCTTGAACCCGTCAGCAATTGATTATTCCAAATGTTTGGGAAAGAACAACAGCCGAATTAAAGAAAGTGTTTCTCAAGAAGTATCCATAACCTATGCTGACTTTGAGAAATTAGTTGGGACTGAGAAAATAAAGATGTTCCAAAATAATGCATGTGAAGATCTAAATGAAGAAGCACAAATTTTATATAATATATTCCAGTTATTCAAAAATAAGCCAAATGATGCAATATCTAATTCAGTTCATACTAAGTCAGATGATCTGACGTACGATGAAGAATATATTCCCTTTGCCAAAAAGGAGAATAATGATCATGCTGATAATATTCCTTCTTCATCTGATAACCCAAATACTTTAGAACGGTTAACTACATTCAAAATAGAACATCTCGTGACGGACAATACTAATATATCATCTCCTAGGCTTTCTTCATGCAACCGTATAACTTCTTCAGATTTTGAGTTAACCACATATAACATAGAAGACATTCCTATTATAAACATTAGTTCACCACCTAATTTTCCCTCCACTTCCTATAACTATTCATCTCCAACGCAAATAGAATCACTTGATGGGCCAAATTCTGGACAAAAGGAATTCGTAAATAGGCACACCGAAGAGAGAGAGAAATCCTCTATTGACAAGTTCTTCTATTGGCCGAGGACCCCAGAACGTAAAGGTAAAAAACAAACTGAAAGACTTCCGTTTGTGCTTACTTCCTCAGATCGGCAGAACGCAGAAAAACGTAAAATACAGGAAAAAATAGAGAAAGAATTATTGAAAGAAGAAAGGAAACAGAAAAGAATAGAAACAAAAAACAATAAAATTGCACATAAAAATAATAAAACAAAAACAAATATACCTAAAGCTAAAGAAATAAAATATCATAGGGAAGACGCAGAAACAAAAATAATTCCAAAAGTTGATGAAATAAATAGTATAATTTTAAAAAGAGGACTTAAAGTGCATCTGCCGGAGAAAAAGTGCATTCAAGAAATCAAAGCGCCTAACATGGAATCCACGAATTGTCCATTTAGTGGGGACATTTTTTCTAGCGCCAAACGTATTTTCAATAGTAGCCGATGTGATGGTGGGACAAACGTTAGAGATGCTGAAAAATATTCAACCCAAAAACCGGAAAATGAAGATCATTTAAATGATTTCAGAAGCTGTACAAATACTTCTACAAGTGTTATTGATTCACCTGATACTAGATCTACCTTGAAAAATGAAAGGTTTTCAGGGTCGAAAAACATTTTTTTTGAAAATAGTTTTCAGCTGCCATCGTCAAGCCATTCATCATTGACTAGAAATTTGCCAAATTCAACTAAACGAAAGCTATTTTCAGAAAAAGAAAATGAGACTCCTAACTCCAAGGTGTTTATTATTTCTGATGTTACTATAAAGGCAAGTAGCAAGCATGCGAACGAAGTTTCCACTGGGTTATGCTATGCATGTATTATGAATATCACGGTTTTAAAATCAGGAAAAAAATGCAATTTTTGTACAAGAACCTATCATCTTGCTTGTATTGACAAATCTCAACAATCAGAAAATAATGAAAAGTTTGTGTGCAATAGCTGTAAAGCTAAAAATAGTTTTTCTTAACAAGTGTGCGAAGTGATACTTTCCCATAGGCAAAAGCAGTAGTAAGCTTTGAGTGTGGGAAAGACACTTTGCATATTTCCACAATTAGGTATTAAGTACTAAATCTCCATTTTCAAAAACGTTTTTGTTTGATGCTGTTGCAATAAAATATTTTCCCCTAAAAAAATTATTTAGGATTTTTACGATAATGTACAAAAGCGTGCGCAAAGTAACTTTGTACATGCAAATAAGTGTGTAAAGTAGTAACTTTGCGCTCGTTTTTAGAAAAACATATCTAATTTTGTTCGGCTAAACTCTGTTTTTTGTGATGGCCAATTACCATATATGGGTAGGCCAACGACTGTAACTTTGTGGCCAATAACTGAACTTTTGTATGTTTTCAAAACTGTATTTTTATATTATTTAGAGGATTAAAGTTGCAAAATAAAATGCTGTTCCTAATGTTTGAATATGTGATTATTTGAGAAAAAAATACTGCATTATTCGTGGTCTAATAATTTTAGAACAAACTGAAAAATACGTCACTAAAATCCTTAAGTGGCCAATAACTATATCCGTTACCCTAAATGATAAAGTCGGCGTAAGCGAGTTTCGGCGTAAATTAGTAGCGAATTATGCGAAATATCAAGCGGAATAAAAGAAAAATTGGATGCGTAGCGAACTATATTCAGCGTTAGATCTACTAAGGATCTGCTAAGGATCACTTCGACATAGCTAATAGGATCCAATCAAACTCCAAGGTAGACAGGTTCATTTGAATTTCTAACCAGCTGAGGATTGGTTGATATGAAGTGAGAAACATCCTAGGATGGTATGCACGGTCAAAGAACAAGTACTGTGGAATAGCTAGGTTTGGCAAGCTATGGATTTGGTTATGGTAGATTCAAACGTGTATTAGGATGGGAAAAAGGAGTAGGGTTAGTTCTACCCGGTACTCTCTTTTTCAAGGTATACGTTAGTATGATAGCTGGAAAAGGCGTGTGGTGGTTGCTAAGGTATGAGTTTACCACTTGGGCGCTTCGTAAGTAGGGCGGACAAGACTTGCGAATAGGGATGAGTCCCGGTATTCGGTCTGGTTAGTTCGACCCGGATTGCTCTCTTTTCCAGTGGCTGGAATAGGCGTGGGCCCATAGTTAGATTTAGATTTTTGAATTTAGATTTAGATTTTACAATTTACATTTTAGAGTTTAGATTTAGATTTTAGAATTTAGATTTAAGATTTAAGATTTTAGAGTTGATATTTGACTTTATTTTGTTGCACGCAAGCTGCAGATTGCGTGTAACACCAATATATAATAAGTAATTCGTTTATTTTACCTTTTGAAATTTTATCCCTGAATAATTTATTTGTCCATCATGAGTTTTTGAGTATTGTTTCTGAGTGAGTTACGATATTTTATTTTTATTTATGTAAGTAGAAAATAAGACGTAGCTCCAGTATGAGCAGTGAACAATCTAACTATATTTTTTATTTCAGCTTTTAAAAATGTCCTTTAAATGATTCTGATTATGTTTCTCCTTTTAGTGTGTTGTAATAATGGTAACAATTAGCTGATAAGGTTTTGTCAATTGGTTTTGTATCAGTTGTCTAGTATCAGCAGCAAACAATCTAACATATAAATATTATTTCAGCATTTGAAAATGTCCTTTAAACGATTCTGATTATTTTTGTCCTTTTAGTGTGATGTAACAATGGTAGCAATTAGCTGATAAAGATATGGCTCAGCAGCAAAAAAAAAATAATAAATATTTTTATTTCAGCATATAAAAATGCCGTTTAAAAGGTTCTAATTATTTATGTCCTTTTAGTGTGATTCAGAGGAGTGAGGACACCCAAAAGTCAGGAATGGCCGAATGTTATCGACGCCTATGATCCTTATGATAGGCAGTCATTTTCACGCCGTGCCTGCACCCCGTGCCGCTGATGTTGGCGAGTAGCGGAGTAGTAGGCTTTGGAAACAGTCGAATGTCAGAGGTTGTTGATTTCGGCCCGGAGAAGACATTGTTTGTCAAGCTAGTTAGAATTATATTTTAAAATATCAATTTCTGTTAAATATATTAATCTCCCGATTACAATGCTTTAGTTAACATTAGTTAAATAATGAGGAAACATTTACTTTACCTTTAATAATATTCTTTGTCACAAAACTCACAAAATAAAAAAAAACATCAATACGTCTCGAACGGTAGTCTAAAAGGTATTACCTAACATCTATTATCGGTGTTATTTGAGTTATATGCAAGAAAACAGCTGCTTAAGTCCAGAAATACGGAGAACGCTTAATAAACGCTTTCATTCATATAAAACTGTAAGGTCTCGTAAGAGCACCGCCTTTTGCTATGTGTCTCTGCCAAGTGCACGTTGTATTTTACTAAATAAATTTTTTTTAAAAACAACCCCTCGTCGTTCAAGTGATTTAATTTGCGCATTTCGGTAGACACGTTGTTTTCCCAGTTTCGCAGTCTCGCATCGTGCGGTAGATCTGTGAAATTCGCGGTTTTCAACCCCTAAAACGTGATTTTACGAAACAAAATTACTGTGAACTTTCTGTAGCGATCACTACCAAGCAGAACTGTGCTGAGCGAGCTACATTCGAGGCAGTGCAGTAAAACCTGTGAGAGTAAGAGGATCAACCCCAACAGAAATAGACGAACCACCACAAGGTGAGCAGATAGCAGAAGTCCGGAAAAGGGAAGAAGCTTATCAAGGTAGGTGCCATTTCCTTTTCGCCTCTCCTGAACCCTCTGTATAAGGAGTCAGTCTAGAGATAATTATAGGTCGCAGCTTATTGAAAGCATTAATTTTAAGACAAAGAAAAAAATCAATCAATAAAATAAAACGAAATAAATAAAAATAAAATAAAAAATATATGAACAAGAACAATCTAGAAACGATTGTTGAACAAATTAATAATTTAAGTTTAAGAGAAAATAATATTAAATACAAAAATGCCAAAGGTTCGAGTAACCAACAACCCAAAATAAATTTGGACATTTAAATCTAAGCTAGGAACAATATTAAGACGTATTTGGCAATAGTAATGAGCGTTATAAATTCATTTTTAATTGTTGAAAATTTAATGATAAGATATAACAACATTGAAGACGATGAATTTAGACAACACATTTTTGAATGTATCCATTCTAAGTTAGTCGGTAATGCAGAACTAATGGTCGGCAACAGAACCGAACTTAGTAGTTGGGATGCCGTAAAAGCTGCTCTTATTCAGTGTTTTCGGATAAAAGAGATTTAGACTGTCTTATACAAGAACTAACCAGGATGAGACCATTTAAGGGTGAACATTTGACAAGTTTTGGCAATAGGAATTCAACTTACAAAAGTTAGTGTTAATTTCAAAAGGGTGAGCCACTTTGACACCAACCTTTCAGCGAGCAAAGATTTGTCAAATATAGTCACTACGATAACCGCTTTTAAATACTTTAGCAGTGTGTAGTTGGGTCAATACGAAACAACATGCTATATTAAACAGAGGTCACTAAGAAGATTGCAGATAGCTTTTGTTGATTGAGTTGAAAATTTCGAAAAGATTATACGTAGTATGCAAAATACAAATGTCTTTAAACCTAGACCCATACCTCCACACGAACAGACTAAACCTGAACCAATGTCGACTACATCACACACGTTCCTTCTACCCGATGTATAGTAAAAAGAAATTTCCAATTTTTTAAAAATAAAAAAAAAAAAATTACAACAAAATCCAACAAAATTTCCTCCTCTGTTCCAAGAGGTATATTCGGACGAAAACAATTACGATAATTATAACGATTCTGATTATAATCAATATTGTTCTCAAGACTATAATTATTATTATTCTGATGAAAACTAATGATCAAATAACAATATTTCGAAACCGAAATTTAGAGGAAAATCAAACAAATAATGACTCCTCTCTACCAAAGGAAAATTTTACGGAGCCGAGCCTCCAAAAGACAACGACATGATAGAAATTAATACTAATATTGCGAGAAATAACGCATTACCTTACGTAGAAATTAAAAACCCTAAATTAAAACTGTTAATAGATACTGGAAGCTCTCGATCAATTTTAAGACAGTGTATAGCTGAAGAATTTTTTCCAGATTGTATATATCAGACAACTAACATCATAAAAACAGCTGTAGGTAGCCAAGCAGCTCAATATCGCCGATATAAATTTTCTAGATTTTAAAATAATCACACCATTCTTTGATTTTCATGACTATTATGACGGTGTTTTAGGACTGTCAGATCTGATAAAATGACTGATTTAAAAAATAAAAAATTAATTGACAAAAACATCGAAATTCCATTTAAATATAGGGAACCTAAAGAGACAAGTTTTTCATTTTCTGTAAACTCACACGAAAAAATTATAAAAAGATTCCGGTAAGTTGTATTTAACGGCGATATAATAACAATTTCAATGAACATTTATATATAATTCCAAATTTATCATGAAAGTTAAAGAGGGATTTGCCCTAATCGAGATAAATAATAAATTTAACGAATAAAACAATTTGTGTCACTTTAAATGAACCCATACCAGTAACCTTCCAAGCAAATTTTTCTTGTTATATATTGTCGAAATTTTAATATCTGAGTGACTAGATTAAATCCCTAAAACCACCCAAATTATCCCAATAAAAAACAACGTATAGTAAGGATCTGAATGCTTTAGAAACCTCATCGATATGCAAAAATCCAGGCGATATAGACGAAACTATCGAAGAACTGATAAGACACGAAGAGAATCTACCAGACATAAGTGAACTAGAGATAGGAAGATTCTAAAACCTAAAAATTAATATAATATCAAATATTTTAATACGACCAGCAGATAAACCAAAACAAAAAGATTCAGAAGATCTAGAAACTGTCCACACAGCGGAAGAAGACTCGATATTTGGAATACCAATATCTGAACGATCACATTTAAATGCAGGCAATCAAATAATTGCAAATAGGTGATATAAAAGAATCTTTAGTAACAGGAATTCAGAAAAGAGTGTTGACCTTTTTGCAGTGTACGTTACGATTTTAAAAAGAAGATTTAAAGGCTTATCCACTTAAAATTGTTAAAGAGATTGTATATAGACATAAAACAAACATATATACATATATTTTAGAGATCAGTGCTTGTGTTCTAATTTACTCTCAGAACTATTTAAAAATTCTTTACTAGAATTTATACTAATGTTTAAATTTCTCACTGACAGAACTTTAAAACTGACCAAAGAGAAAATTAAATCCTCACTCAGCACCACCAAAGGCTTGTACTGCCACATGGAATTGACTTGAAATGGAAGCAGTCTCTAACATCTAAATGTACTGGCCAGAGAATGTCAGGAACATGTCAGACATTACATTAGTAATTTACAGAGAGTCTGTCAGGAGAAATTAATGCTAGTGGGAGTCCACCTGTTATAGGAAATTCAGCCCCAATTTAATACACATCTAAAACCATTTCAGACACATACATATCTGACACAAAGATATCTAGCAGAAAAGTGCCTAACTATAGTTGATTACATTTTCTCGATACACAGATTCAGGCGTGCCCCTTAAAATATCTTACAGGTCCAGCTGTCCTAGAAAACATTTTTAGCTTTATTACTCATCACGGTATACCTAATAAAATAAAACTGATTGAGTTGGGTTTAAAACAAGAGTGGAGAGGTTGCCTTAGGATTCAGCAAAATCCAACTGCATTTGCACCTGAAGCAAGCGGTAACTCAGGATTCACTTAGGGCAGTTCATCCCACGCTAATCGAACATTACCGTTGTCTGAAGGAATCAAACACCCAATTTACCCCAGACCAGTTAATAAAAAGAGCGATTTTAGGTTACAACAGTGATTCCCAAAGTGGTCCAGGTGGACCCCCAGGGGTCCACGGGAGACTGCTATGGGGGTCTACATGGGCAATGAACAAAATGAGGGGTCCAACAAGATGCTAATGGGAGTTCCACAAAAATTTAACTCTGTTTTAGTAGTAAAGAGCCAAAATGTAAGCATAGTTTATATAAGGGCCTACCTACATTTGTTTTAGAATTTACCTATCTAAGCAGATGGTATTTTGTAGTACATGACA